>NC_080179.1:32934615-33060279 GCF_950295315.1 Erinaceus europaeus
CATAGGGTAGGTCCATTTCTAGCCTTCTGAGAGTTCTCCAGACTGTTCTCCACAGAGGTTGGACCAATTGACATTCCCACCAGCAGTGCAGGAGGGTTCCTTTGACCCCACATCCTCTCCAGCATTTGCTGCTGTTACCTTTTCTGATGTGTGACATTCTCACAGGAGTGAAGTGATATCTCATTGTTGTCTTGATTTGCATTTCTCTGACAATCAGAGACTTGGAGCATTTTTTCATGTGTTTCTCAGCCTTTTGGATCTCTTCTGTGGTGAATATTCTGTCCAATTCCTCCCCCCATTTTTGGATGGGGTTATTTGTTGTCTTGTTGTTGAGTCTGGTAAGCTCTTTATATATGTTGGTTATTAAACTCTTATCTGATGTATGGCATGTAAAGATCTTCTCCCATTCTGTGAGGGGTCTCTTGATTTGGGTAGTGGTTTCTTTTGCTGTGAAGAAGCTTTTTAATTTGATGTAGTCCCATAGGTTTATACTTGCCTTAGTCTTCCTTGTAATTGGATTCGTTTCATTGAAAATGTCTTTAAAATTTATGCGGAAAAAAGTTCTTCCAATATTTTCCTCTAAGTATCTGATAGTTTCTGGTCTAACATCCAAGTCCTTGATCCACTTGGAATTTACTTTTGTATTTGGTGAAATACAGTGATTCAGCTTCATTCTTCTGCATGTTTCAACCCATTGTTTCCAACACCATTTGTTGAAGAGACTCTGCTTTCCCCACTTTGACAAAGGGGCCCAGTCTGGGCCCCTTTGTCAAAGATTAGATGTCCATAGGTGTGGGGCCTCATTTCTGGGCTCTCAATTCTATTCCACTGGTCAGTGTGTCTGTTCATGTTCCAGTACCAAGCAGTTTTGATGACAATGGCCCTATAATATAGTTTGAGATCTGGCAGTGTGATGCCTCCGGTTCTGTTCTTTTTTCTCAAGATTGTTTTGGCAATTCTAGGTCTTTTCTGGTTCCAGATAAACATTTGTAGCATTTGTTCTATTCTCCTAAAAAATGTGCTTGGGATCTTGATGGGGATAGCATTAAATTTGTAGATGGCTCTGGGTAATATATTCATTTTGATGATGTTAATTCTTCCAACCCATGAGCATGGAATATCTTTCCACTTCTTTGTGTCTTTTTCAATTTCTTTGAGTAGTGACTCATAATTTTCAGTATACAAGTCTTTCACTTCTTTGGTTAGGTTTATTCCTAGATATTTTATTGTTTTTGTTGCTATAGAAAAAGGAACTGATTTCTGGATTTCAATTTCTTCTAACTTAGTGTTTGCATAGAGGAATGCCACTGACTTTTGAATGTTAATTTTATAGCCTGACACATTACTGTATTGCCTGATGATTTCCAAAAGCTTCTTGCTAGATTCCTTAGGTTTTTCCATGTATACTATCATGTCATCTGCAAATAAGGAGAGTTTGACTTCTTCTCTTCCAATCTGTATTCCTTTAATTCCTTGCTCCTGCCTGATTGCTATGGCAAGAACTTCCAACACTGTGTTGAATAGTAATGGTGATAGTGGGCAGCCCTGTCTAGTACCTGATCTGAGGGGAAATGCTTCCAGTTTTTCACCATTGAGTATGATGTTGGCTGTAGGTTTGCTATATATAGACTCCACTATCTTCAGGAATTTTCCATCTATTCCTATTTTTTGTAGTGTTTTGATCATAAAGGGATGTTGTATTTTGTCAAAGGCTTTCTCTGCATCTATTGATATGACCATGTGGTTTTTGGTCTTGCTTTTGTTGATGTGGTGGATCACATTGATTGATTTACATATATTAAACCAACCTTGCATGCCTGGGATAAACCCCACTTGGTCATGATGAACAATCTTTTTGATATACTGCTGTATCCGGTTGGCTAGAATTTTGTTCAATATTTTCGCATCTATGTTCATCAGAGATATTGGTCTGTAGTTTTCTTTTTTGGTTGTGTCCCTGTCTGCTTTTGGTATCAGGGTGATGTTGGCTTCATAGAAGCTGGCAGGGAGTATTCCAGTGTCTTCAATCTTCTGGAAGACTTTTAAAAGTAGAGGTATTAGTTCTTCTTTGAAAGTTTTGTAGAATTCATTTGTAAAACCATCTGGTCCAGGACTTTTATTTTTGGGAAGATTTTTGATAACTGTTTCAATTTCATTAGCTGTGATGGGCCTGTTCATGTTATCCACTTCCTCTTTACTTAGTTTTGGAAGTTGGTAGGTATCTAGGAAATCATTCATTTCTTCCAGGTTCTCTAACTTGGTGGCATATAGTTGTTCATAGAAGCCTCGCATGATATGTTGAATTTCTGCAGTGTCTGTTGTGATATCTCCTCTTTCATTAACTATCCGATTTATTTGGGTCTTCTCCCTTTTTTGTTTTGTGAGTCTGGCTAAAGGTTTGTCGATTTTGTTTACTCTTTCGAAGAACCAACATTTACTTTCATTGATCTTTTGTATGGTTTTCCTATTCTCAATGTTATTTATTTCTGCCCTAACTTTAGTAATTTCTGTCCTTCTGGTTGCTTTAGGGTTCCTTTGTTGTTCTTCTTCTAGGTCTTTAAGATGTGCAATCAGGCTGTTTATTTGTGCCTTTTCTTGTTTCCTAATGTGTGCTTGTATAGCTATGAACTTCCCTCTTAGGACTGCTTTAGCTGTGTCCCAAATATTTTGATAGCTTGTGTCTTCATTTTCATTGAACTCTCGAAACATTTTGATTTCTTCCTTCATTTCCTCTTTGACCCAGAAGTTGTTAAGAAGTGTACTGTTGAGCTTCCACATTTTGGCACTGTTACTAATCTTTTGTTGATTGTTAAGTGTTAGTTTAATTCCACTGTGGTCAGAGAAGATGCTTGGGATGATTTCAGTGCTCTTGAATAGGCTGATGCTGTCTTTGTGGCCTAACATATGGTCTATCCTTGAGAATGATCCATGTGGATTTGAGTAAAATGTGTATTCCAGTTTCTTGGGATGAATGACTCTGAAAATGTCCAATAGTTCTAGTTTATCTATCTCTTCATTTAGCTCCCTTATGTCTTTACTGATTTTCTTCCTGGGTGATCTGTCAAGTTGAGATAGTGGGGTGTTGAAGTCCCCTACTATGATTGTGTTACTGTTAATATATTGCTGTAGCTCTTTCAGTAGAAGTTTGATGTATTTAGATGGCTTCTCATTGGGGGCATAGATATTAATAATTGTTAAGTCCTCTTGATTGACTGATCCTCTGAGCATTAAGTAGTGTCCATTCCTATCTTTTTTAATCTTATCTATTTTAAAGTCTATCATGTCAGATATGAGAATAGCTGTTCCTGCCCTTTTTTGTGGGCCATTGGCTTGAATGATAGTTTTCCATCCTTTCACTTTAAGTCTGTGTTTGTCTTGTTGCGTTAGGTGAGTTTCCTGTAGACAGCATATTGTTGGGTTGTGTTTTCTGATCCATCTTCCTACTCTGTGTCTTTTAATAGGTGAATTCAGGCCATTGACATTTATTGATATGAAAGATTGAAGATATTTTAACGCCATTCTTGTAGAGTTTTAGAGTGTTTTGATATATGTCCTATTTGTGGTGGTCTGGTTGTTTATAGGAGACCTTTCAGAACTTCTTTCAGGGCAGGCTTGGTGATGGTTGCTTCCTTCAACTGTTGCTTATCTGAGAAGGTTTTGATGCTTCCATCTAGTCTGAATGACAATCTAGCAGGATATAGTATTCTTGGCTGAAAGCCTTTCTCATTGAGCACTCGATAGATATCTTGCCATTCTCTTCTGGCCTGTAGTGTTTGTATGGAGAAGTCTGCTGCTAATCTTATGGGTTTTCCTTTGTAGGTGACTCTTTGTTTTTCTCTTGCAGCCTTGAGGATCCTTTCTTTATCCTTATTCCTTTCCAATCTAAGTATGACATGTCTTGGTGTCTTTAGGTCTGGGTTAATTCTGTTTGGGACCCTCTGGGCTTCTTGAATCTTTATGTCTTTGGTGTTGTCTAGACTAGAGAAATTTTCAGCTATTATGGCCTGGAGAACACTTTCTTCCTCCCCTTCTCTTTCTTCCTCTGGTAAGCCAATAATGCGTATATTGTTTCTTTTGAAGTCATCCCATAGGACTCTGTTGTTGTTTTCAGCATCTCTTAATCTCTTTTTGAGATCTCTTACTTCTTCTTTAGTTGTCTCTAATTCATCCTCAATCTTGCTAATTCTGTCTTTAGCCTCATTGATTCTATTCTCTCTGCCCTCTACTGCTTTCTGGAGTTCATCTATTTTGTTGCCCTGCTCTGATACTGTTTTAGCTTGTTCAGCTAGTTGCCTTTTTAGCTCAGCAATTTCAGCTTTCAGCTCTCTAATAACCATGAGATAATTAGAATTTTCTTCCATATTCTCATTTGTTGTTCCTGCAGTTCTGATTACAATTTTTTCAAATTCTTTACTCACTCCTGTTATTATTTCCTTAGCTAATGTTTGGATGTTGAACTCGTTGTTTTGTGCTTCGCCCTCTGGAGGACTTTTAGCTGGACTCTTGTCCTGGTTCGAGTCTCCAATATTTTTTCTTGTTGTTTTAACCATTTTATATAAGTTAACAGTTTTTTCAATCCCTGAGTTGGAGTTCAGTGGTGTAAAAGCCTTTTTTTTTTTCCCCTGTAGGCTATGGTAGCCTGAGGGCTTTTAAACTATCAATAGGCTTCTTGGCTTAATCAATGACTCCTGACCAAGAGATAAAGCAGGGTGTGGCAGAGATAATCCAGTGGTTATGCAAAGAGACTTTCACAGCCCTTCAGCTATGCCACCGAGGTATAGGTCTTCTCCTGAGTTTCCCCGTTAGATCTCTGTGCCCTGGTGTCCCTCCCTGTTGCTGCTCCAGATTCTGAGGGTAGTAGCAATGGAGACTCAGAGTTGTACTTGGTGAGTCTCTGGGGAGTCCTTTCCTCCCTTCAGCTGTCCCCTTGTTGGTGGAGCAGACTGGAGGTGGTGTCTCCACTGACAAACTGTCGAACTGTTAGCAGTCACTTAATCTCTCCTTAGGCCCCTCTCTCCTTTCTGTCACCAGCCATGCGTGTTTGTACTCACGGGTGATTTACTGGGTTTCTGTGGTCATTCTAGTCCTGTCTTGTTTCGGTCCGGGTGGTCTCCTTTGGTATTCCTAGTTGATCCGGGAAAGGAGAGGAGAGGAGAGAAAGCGATCTGCTGCTCGTAGCTCCGCCTCCGGAAGTCGAATCCAGTTGTTAAAGTTCTAATCACCAGAATAAAAGCACAAATCTGTCTGATTTCAAAGCTATGTTCCTTGTATGTGACTTAAAAAACAAAAATGACAATATGATGAAACCACAAATAGAATATAGATAGATAATCCAGCCCTCAAAGGATGATCAACAGAGAATACTATTTGATGTGGATTTGGGAGAAAGAAAGGTCTTTTTCTGTGTGTAAAGGTCAAGGGTGCATAGTGAAACTGACATGTCCAAGTATGATGTTTCAGAAAGAGGATTAAAGACTTCATTTGTACTATATATAGCCTTTTAGCCAAGACTTTTCTAGATCTTCCCTGAGCTCTTCTATAAAGGTAGCTGGGGAGGCCAGGTGGTAGAAGCACCTGGTTGAGCACACAATACAATGCAAAGGGACCCAGGTTCAAGCCTGTGTTCCCCACCTGCAGGGGGGAAGCTTTGTGAGTGACGAAGCAGGGCTACAGGTGGCTCCCTGTCTCTCTTGCTCTCTATCTCCCCCCTCTCAATTTCTGGCTGTCTCTAATAAATCAATAAAGATAATTGAAAAATAAATAGGGAGTTGGGCAGTAGCACAGCGGGTTAAGTGCATGTGGCGCAAAAGCACAGGCACCGGCGTAAGGATCCCGGTTCGAGCCCCCAGCTCCCCACCTGCAGGGAGGTCGCTTCACAGGCTGAGGCAGGTCTTCAGGTGTCTTTCTCTCCCCCTCTCTGTCTTCCCCTCCTCTCTCCATTTCTCTCTATCCTAGCTAGCAACGATGACATCAATAACAACAATAATAACTACAACAACAAGAAAAAGAACAACAAGAGCAACAAAAGGGAAAATAAATAAATTTTTTTAAAAAAGAAAATAAATAAGGCAGCTGAATTAATTCCTAAACCTTTCTGGATTTCTTAGCTTTTAAATTTTTTAAAATATTTATGTATTTTTCCTTTTGTTGCCCTTGCTTTTTATTGTTGTTGTAGTTATTATTGTTGCTGGTATTGATGTTGTTGTTAGATAAGATAGAGAGAAATGGCGAAAGGGAAGACAGAGAGGGGGAGGGAAAGATAGACACCTGCAGACCTGCTTCACCGCCTGTGAAGGGAACCTTCTGTAGGTGGGGACCCAGGGGCTGAAACTGGGATCCTTATTCCAGTCCTTGTGCTTTGCACCAGGTGCACTTAACCTGCTGTGCTACTGCCTGACTCCCTGCTTTTTAAATCTTAGGGCCATACCACACACAGAATTGTTAGCCAGATTTCTTCACTTTGTGTTTTAGCATGAGCCTTTTCCCAGTGCAGACTACTTATTGCTAAAACATCTTTATCCACCTACCTTTAACCAGAGTTCCTGACTGCAGGAAGAATTGAAGCCAAGGTAGACAAAATATAATACAAGTACTTATAAAATAACACAAAGGAAAACAAATGTGTATACAAAGTAAATTATAGGGGGTCTGGCGGTGACACAACTAGTTGAGTGCACAAATTAATTACCATGCAGAAACTTCTGGAGGTGGGGCTACAAAGCAGCAGCATCTGTGTTTCTCTCCTTTCCTCTCCTGGAAACTAGGAATACCAAAGCAGATCACCTGGGACCACAACAAGACAGGACTAGAATGACTTCAGGAACCCACCACATTACCAGTGAGTGCAAACACATGTGGCTCATGGACAGCGATGAGCCTAAAAGAGATTGAGCGGCTGGTAACAGTCCAGCAGTTTACTAGTTGAGGCACCAACTAGTGAGGCATCAAGTCTGTTTTACCAACAAAAAAGACAACTGAAGGGAGGAGTGTACTCCCCTAAGACTCACCAAATGCAACTGTGAGTTTCCATTGCTACTGCCCTCAGAGGCTGGAGCAGCAGGGAGGAGGACCTGTGCTGACATCTGGGAACAGAGAACTGACCAGGAAACTCAGGAGAAGAGCTACACCTCAGTGGCCTAGCAGTGGGGCTGTATAGTGGGAGCCTTTCCACATTGTTCTCCTGATGAGAACATGGTAAATAATTGTCTCAGAACCTACAGAGTATAAACTAGACTTGTTAGAAAATCACAGGGCCCAGCAATGCTGCCTGGTTTGGCAGAAAAGCTAAATTGAGCAGGGAGCTTTGGATACTTGGGGTGTGAGAGTCTCTTTGCATAACCACTATTTTGTCTCTCCCCCACCTTGTTTTATCTCTTGATCAGGCGTGAGGGATTAAGCTAAGAAGCCTACTTATAGTTTAAAAGCCCTGAAGCTCCCATAGCCAACAGTAAAGAAAGAGACTTATAACAACCTCAGTGCTCCAACTCAGAGATTGAAATAATTTTGAAACAACTGTTAATTTCCACAATTGTGAACTCTTTAAGTACCTTACTTAGATACAAGTCAATCCAGGCAAGAGTGATCAGTAATTTGAAAAGTACTGAAATCATAATAAACTATATAGAATGGTTAAACCAACAAGAAGAAATATGGCAGAAATGAACCAGGACAAGAGTCCAGCTAAAAGCCCCCAGAGGTTGAAGTACAAAATAGTGAGGTCAACATGCAAATGCTAGTTAAGGAAATAGTCACAAGAGTGAATAAAGAGTTTGAAAGAATTGCATCAGAAATGCAGAAACAACAAAGGAGACTTTGGAAGAAAACACTAATTATCTCAAAGTTATTAGAGAGCTGAAGGCTGAAATATCTGAGCTAAGAACACAACAATCTGAGCTGAGAAAACAACTAGTCAGTCCACCATAAATATGCCATATATCACAACGCTCTAAAAATCTACAAGAATAGTGTTAAAATGTCTTCAATCTTTGATATCAATAAATGTCATTAGCCTGAAATCACCTATTAAAAGGAACAGAGTAGGAAGATGGATCAGAAAACACAACACAAGCATATGCTGTCTATAGGAAATCCATCTAACTCAACAAGACAAACACAGACTCAAAGTGAAAGAATGGAAAACTATCATATAAGCCAGTGGCCCACAAGAAAGGGCAGGAATAGCTTTTCTCGTATCAGACATGATAGACTTCAAAATAAATAAAATTAAAAAAGATAGAGATGGAGACATTACTAAATGCTCAGAGGATCAGTCAATCAAGAGAACTTAACAATTATTAACATCTGTGCACCCAATGAGAAGCCATCTAAATATATCAAACATCTACTGAAAGAGCTACAGCAATATATTAACAGCAACACAGTAATAGGTGGGGACTTCAAGACCCCACTCTCTCAACTTGACAGATCATCCAGGCAGATAATCAATAAATAAATAAGGGGGCTAAATGAGGAGATAGATAAACTAAAACTAATGGACATTTTCAGAGTCATTCTCCCCAAGAAACTGGAAAACACATTCTACTCAAGTCCACATGGGTCATTCTCAAGGATAGGCCACAAAGATAGCATCAGCAAATTCAAGAGCATTGAAATAACCACAAGCATCTTCTCAGACCACAGTGGAATTAAACTAACACTTAACAGTAAGCAAAAGATTAGTAGTAGTCACAAAATGTGAAAGCTCAACAGTACACTACTTCACAACTACAGGATAAAAGAGGAAATAAAGAAATCAAAATGTTTCAAGAGTTCAATGGAAATGAAGACACAAGCTATCAAAATATTTGGGACACAGCTAAGGCAGTACTGAGAGGGAAGTTCATAGCCATACAAGCACACATTAGGAAACAAGAAAAAGCACAAATAAACAACCTGATTGCACACCTTAAAGACCTTGAAGAAGAGGAACAAAGGAACCCTAAAGCAACCAGATAGGCAGAAATAACTAAAGTGACGGCAGAAATAAATAATACTGAAAATAAGAAAATCATACAAAAGGCCAACAAAAGTAAAAGTTGGTTCTTTGAATGACTGAACAAAATTGAGAAACCTTTAACTAGACTCACAAAACCAGAAAGGGAGAAGAACCAAATAAATCGGATTGTAAATGAAAGAGGAGATATCACAACAGACATCATAAACATACAACATATCATGTGAGGCTTCTATGAACAACTATATGCCACCAACCTAGAGAACCTGGAAGAAATGGACAATTTCCTAGATACCAACAAACTTCCAATATTAAAGAAAGAGTAATTAGATAATATGAACAGGCCCATCACAGCTAACAAAATTGAAACAGTTATCAAAACCCTTCCCAAGAATAATAAGTCCTGGACCAGATAGTTTTACAAATGAATTCTACAAAACCTTCAAAGAAGAACTAATACCTGTATTCTTAAAAGTCTTCCAAAAGATTGAAAACACTGGAATACTCCCTTTCAGCTTCTACGAAGCCAACATCACTTTGATACCAAAAGCAGACAGGGACACAACCAAAAAAGAAAACTAAAGACCAATATCTTTGATGAACATAGATGCTAAACTATTGAACAAAATTCTAGCCAACCGGATACAGCAGTATATTAAAAAGATTGTTCACCATGACCAACTGGGGTTTATCCCAGGGATGCAAGATTGGTTTAGTATACGTAAATCAATCAACATGGTCCACCATATCAATAAAAGCAAGACCAAAACCATATGGTATATCAATAGATGCAGAGAAAGCCTTTGACAAAATCCAACAATGCTTTATGATCAAAACACTACAAAAAATAGTAATAGATGGAAAATTCCTTAAGATAGTGGAGTCTATATATAGCAGACCTACAGTCAACATCATACTCAATGGTGAAAAACTGGAAGCATTTCCTCCAGATCAGGTACTACACAGGGCTGCCCACTATCACCATTATTATTCTACATAGTGTTGGAAGTTCTTGACATAGCTATCAGGCAGGAGCAAGGAATTAAAGGGATACAGATTAGAAGAGAAGAAGTCAAACTCCCTGTATTTTCAGATAACATGACAGTATACATAGAAAAACCTAAAGAATCCAACAAGAAGCTTATGGAAATCATCAGGCAATACAGTAAGGTGTCAGGCTACAAAATTAACATTCAAAAGTCAGTAGCATTCCTCTATGCAAACACTAATTTAGAAGAACATGAAATCCAGGACTCAATTCCTTTTACTATAGCAACAAAAACAATAAAATATCTAGGAATACACCTAACCAAAGAAGTGAAAGACTTGTATACTGAAAATTATGAGTCACTACTCAAGGAAATTGAAAAAGAAATGGAAAGATATTCCATGTTCATGGGTTGGAAGAATTAACCATATAACCATATAATTAGCCATATACAAATCTAATACTATTCCCATCAAGATCCCGAACACATTTAGGAGAATAGAACAAATGCTACAAATGTTTATCTGGAACCAGAAAAGACCTAAAAGTGCCAAAACAATCTTGAGAAGAAAGAACAGAACTGGAGGCATCACACTCACAGATCGCAAATTGTATTATAGAGCCATTGTCATCAAAACTGCTTGGTAGTGGAATATGAATAGACACATTGACCAGTGGGATAGAATTGAGAACCCAGAAGTAAGCCGCCACACCTATGGACATCTAATCTTTGACAAAGGTGCCCAGACTATTAAATGGGAATGATGAGTCTCTTCAATAAATGATGTTGGAAAAAATGGGTTGAAATATGAAGAATGAAACTGAACCACTATATTTCACCAAATACAAAAGTAAATTCCAAGTGGATCAAGGACTTGGGTTTTAGACCAGAAACTATCAGATACTTAGAGGAAAATATTGGCAGAACTCTTTTCTGCATAAATTTTAAAGGCATCTTCAGTGAAATGAATTCAATTACAGAGAAGACTAAAGCAAGTATAGACCTATGGGAATATATCAAATGAAAAAGCTTCTGAGCAGCAAAAGAAACCACTACCCAAACCAAGAGACCCCCTCACAGAGTGGGAGATCTTTACATGCCATACATCAGATAAGAGTTTAATAACCAAAATATATAAAGAGCTTGCCAGACTCAACCACAAGAAAACAAATGACCCCATCCAATGGGGAGAGGACATGAACATAATATTCATCACAGAAGAGATCCAAAAGTCCAAGAAACACATGAAAGTCTTTGATTCTCTGAAAAATGTAATTAAAGACAACCAGATACCACTTCACTCCTGTGAGAATGTCATACATCAGAATAGGCAGCAGCAACTGCCCCGGCCCGTGGGGTCGTCAAACGGAGACCCTAGGAGGGGGAGTGGGAATGGGGTAGGACAAGAGACGTGAGAAATGGAGACAAGACAGGAGTCTGATCAAGTCTCGTTTATTGAAAAATTTTCACATGTATTTAAGGATGGCTAAGGTTGGGGAGGGTCTCCAGTAAACGGGGTTGCTATGGTTACCTAACCTTGGAATGCTCTTTCCTTGCCATCTATGGTCATGCCTGTCCTGCTAATTGTGGAGCTGTCCCAGGAAGGAATGTAGTTGCAGAGGTTAAGTAAACATATCTAGGAGGTGGGTGAGGGGTGGTCTTGCCTGTGTACGTGTCAGGCAGGCTTATGGCAAATGGAGTTTTTACACAAGATGGAGTAGCCTGTTTCTCAAAACCAAGGTCCCTGAGGGGGCGGCTTCCCGCAAGCAATACTGGATAGGTTTTAGAGTCAAAGGAACCCTCCCTCACTGCTGGTGGGAATGTAAATTGGTTCAGCCTCTGTGGAGACCAGTCTGGAGAACTGTCAGAGGCTAGAAATGGACCTGCCCTATGATACTGCAAGTCCTCTCCTGGGGATATATCCTAAGGACCCCAACACACCCATCCAAAAAGATCTGTGTACACATATGTTCTTAGTAGCACAATTTGTAATTGCCATAAGATCAAGTCACCCACACTGTCATTTAAGCCAAAGACTCTTAGTCAGGAGCCGGTCTCTGACACCTGTCACTTCTGTGATCGTTGAGAGAGGTGAACAGTTAGTTACAGAAGAAAGGCTTGAAGCTAGCTGAGGTTGGTTCATAAAGTATAAGGAATGAAATCATCTCCATGTTATTGAAGTACAAGGTGAAGCATTAAGTTTCTGCAAGATGTAGAAGCTACAGCAAGTCACCCAAAATATCTGAGGTTACTAGTAGACACAGGGTGGCAACACTAGTTTTGTTTGTTTGTTTGTTTTTTCATCAGGCCTTCACTGGGGCTTTATTCCTGTATGATCCTACTACTCCCACTGGATTCTTTTTTTCTTTTCCTTTTTCTAGAGAGAAACAGTGAGATATGGAGAGACATCATTGTACCACTCCTGAATCTCTCCTTTGCTTGGTACTCCTATGTGATGGCTTCTGGCTCAACCATGGATCCTCACACATATGCACTTTACTGGGTGAGCTGTCTTCGACCCACCCACGCCACCCCCACTTAAAAGTATTTATTTATTTATGATGGAGACCAAAGCACCACTCTGGCATATATAGTGCCAGGGGTTGAATTTACGAACGCACACATCTCAGTACTAGGCTCTGTGCAGAGACCCACCCTACCCCCCAAGCCACAGTGCATATGAAACAATCTTTTCTTTATTGGGGGGATTAATGATTTACACTAAATATAATTTTTGGTACATGTGTGAAATTTCTCAGTTTTCTGTAAAACAGCCTAGGTCCTTCTCCACATCATGCACCAGGACCCGAAAGCCTCCTTGCCATCCAGAGTCCTTTACTTTGGTGCAATACATCAAGCCTCATCCAAGTTCTACTTGTGTTTCTCCTTTCTGTTTTTATTTCTCAACTTCTATGTGTGTTATTGTATTCACTTTCTGGCTTATCAACCTTTCTTTAGAAGAAGTAGCCACCTAGAACTTTCACAGCCAAAAAGAAATCAGTGTTTGGCTTCAAAGCTCCAAAGTTCAGCAGGCTTTCTTATTAGTGGCTAGTGTAGCTGGTGATTTTAAATTGAGCTCATCTTCAATTATCCTGAAAATCCTAGAACTCTGAGCAATTGCTAAATCAACTCTGCCTATTCTCCTTCATTGGAAAAGTGAAGCCAGGATAATAAAACATCTGTTTATAATTCGATCTACTGAGTAATTTAAGCACACTGTTGAGATGTTCTATTCAGGGAAGAAAAAAGTTCATTTGAAATACTGCTGCTCACTGACGATGCACCTGATGGAGAACACTGGTGAAGGAATACAGGAGACAAAAGCTTTCAGGCCTCTAATACAACATCCACTCTGCAGCCCATAGATCAAGGTGTATTTTAACTTTCAAGTCTTATTTAAGGACAACATTTTGTAAGGCTAGAGCTGCCATAATGAATCCTCTGATGATTCTAAGCAGAGTAAATCAAAAACCTTCTGGAAAGGATTCATTATTCTAGATGCCAGTTTGAACATTTGTGATCTGTAAGAGGGCAAAGTATCTGTGCTAATGGGAATCTGGAAATATGTGATTTCAGTTCTCAGGGAAGATTTTGAGGGGCATATCTCTCTCTTCCACTTAAAGTGGTAAAATCTTACTCATGTGTGAAACACTTGGAAACACCACACACACACACACCCCTTAAAAACCATATCCAGGGCCAGGCAGAGGCACACTTGGTTGAGGCACACTTTACTATATGCAAGGACTTAGGTTCAAGCCTCCTGCCCTTACCTGCAGGGGGAAACCTTCCAGAGTGGTGAAGCCGGTTGCAGGTGCCTCTCTTTTTTTGCCTATTTCCCCTTCACTTTCAATCTGTAATTGTCCTATCAAGTAAAAATAAAAGGAGAGAGAGAGAGAAAAAAAAAAAAAGGAAATAATGGCCACGAAGAGTAGTGGATTTGTCATGCAGGCACCAAGCCCCAGTGATAACCCCAGTGGGGGAAGGAGAAAAAAAAAAAAAGCTTTGTTGCTAAATTAACACTAGAAATTGCCTTTCTTCTCGTTCTGGGAAAATGTATTATATAATCTTATTTTCAGGATATCATGAAAGTCTTATTCTCTTGATTGACTGATCCTCTTTTAAATTTTTATTTGTTTATTTTATATATATATTAATTTTTTATATTTATTTTCCCTTTTGTTGCCCTTTTTATTGTTATAGTTATAGTTGCTGTTGTTATTGATGTCGTCGCTGTTAGATAGGACAGGGAGAAATGAAGAGAGGAGGGGAAGACAGAGGGGGAGAGAAACACACCTGCAGACCTGCTTCACCGCTTGTGAAGCGACTCCCCTACAGGTGGAGAGCCAGGGGCTCGAACCAGGATCCTTATGCCGGTCCTTGAGCTTTGCGACACGTGTGCTTAACCCGCTGTGCTCCCTATATATATATATATTTTGCCTCCAGGGTTATCACTGGGGCTTGGTGCCTGCACTATAAATCTATTGCTCCTGGAGACTATTTTTTCCCTTTTGTTGACATTTTTATTGTTATTATTGTTGTTATTGCTGTCTTTGTTGTTGGATAGGACAGAGAGAAATTGAGAGAGGACAGGAAGACAGAGAGGGGGAGAGAAAGATAGACATCTGCAGACCTGCTTCACCACTTGTGAAGTGACCCCTCTGCAGGTGGGGAGCCAGGGGCTCCAACCAGAATCTTTATGCTAGTCCTTGCACTTTGCACCATGTGTGCTTAACCCACTGTGGTACTGCCCGGCCCCCAATTTTATTTATTTTAAGGTCTGTCATGTCAGATTGAGAATGGTTGTTCCTGCCCCTTTTTGTGATCCATTGCCTTATATGGTAGTTTTCCATCCCTTCACTGAGTCTGTGTTTTTTTTGTTGAGTTAGGTGTGATTCTTGCAGACAACATATGGTTGGGTTGTGTTTTCTGATCCATCTTCCTATACTCTGTGCCTTTTAATAGGTGAATTCAGACCACTGACATTTATTGATATTATAGATTGAAAATATTTTAATGCCATTATTCTAAACTTTGAGTTTTCTGATATATGGCATGTTTATGATGATGTGATTGCTTGTAAGAGACCTTTCAGAGCTTCTTGCAAGGCACACTTGGTGATAGTTGATTTAACTGTTGCTTGTCTGAGAAGGTTTTTATGTCTCCATTTAGTCTGAATGACAGTCTAACAGGATGCAGTATTCTTGGTTGAAAGCCTTTCTCATTGAGAGTTCCATATATACCTTGCCATTCTCTTCTGACCTGTAGTGTTTGTGTGGAGAAGTCTGCTGCTAATCTCATGGATTTTCTCTATAGGTAACTCTTCGTTTTTCTCTTACAGCACTCAAGATCCTTTATTCTTGTTCCTTTTTATTCTAAATATGACATGTCTTGGTGTCTTTGAAAGACTTATTCTCAAGTCGTTTAACAGTGCTTCTTTTTCCCCAGACTGCCCTCCCCCCACATGGATTCAGTTCCAAGACAGTTGTTACCTTTTTATACAAGAAGCCATCAAAGTAGGAAGCATAGAGGATGTCAGGAATAAGTGCACTTCCCATGGTAAGGTACTTCTTGTGTTTGTTTGTTTTTGTTTCACAATCACTAAATAGTGTTCACTGATTTCTTTAAAAAATGATTTGGCCCCCTAGAGAGCAGTCGGGAAAACTCTTAGAAGGCTAGAAGTGGGCCTACCCTATGATCCTGCAATTTCTCTCCTGGGGATATATCCTAAGGAACCAAACACACCCATCTAAAAAGATTTGTGTTTACCTATGTCTGTAGCAGCACAATTTGTGATAACCAAAACCTGGAAGCAACCCAGGTGTCCAACAACAGATGAGTGGCTGAGCAAGTTGTGGTCTATATACACAATGGACTACAACTAAGCTATTAAAAATGGTGATTTCACTGTTTCACATCTTGGATGGAGCTTTAAGGAATCATGTTAAGTGAGATAAGTCAGAAACAGAAGGATGAATATGGAATGATCTTACTCATAGACAAAAGCTGAAAAACAAGATCAGAAGAGAAAACACTAAGCAGAACTTAGACTGGAGTTGGTGTACTGAACCAAAGTAAAATACTCTGGGGTGGGTGGGGGGAGGGCTCAGGTCTTGAAACATGATGGCAGAGGACCTAGTGAGGGTTATATTGTTATATGGAAAACTGGGAAATGTTATGTATGCTATTGTATTTTTTTTAAGTTTTTTTTTTTTTTTTTTTTTTTTTTTGCCTCCAGGATTATTGCTGGGGCTCAGTGCCTGCACTACAAAGTCACTGCTCCTGGAGGCCATTTTTCCCATTCTGTTGCCCTTGTTATTGGATAGGACGGAGAGATATAAAGAGAGGAGGGGAAGAGAGGGAGAGGGGGAGAGAAAGACAGACATGTGCAGACCTGCTTCATCACTTGTGAAGCAACTCCTCTGCAGGTGGAACCAGGGGCTCTAACTGGGAGGAATCCTTACTCCTATCCTTGCACTTAGCGCCATGTGCACTTAACCCACTATGCTACTGCCCACCCACCCCCACTACTGTATTTACTGTAGACTGTAAAACATTAATCCCTCAATAAAGAAAAAAATTTTCTAAAGTCATTTGGCCATATTTACCTGATCCTTATATTTACCTGATCCTTATGATAAAAAGACAACTTCCTTCTACAACATATAAGCCACTGGCAGTAGAATGGGTACATGTTCAACACTGAGTTGGAAAACAGGTGTTAGACAGTGCTGTCTGAAGCATAGTGACAAAATCTTACCCACAGTGGTGTCTAGTTATTGTATGTATCCTGTGCTTAAGCATATCGTATACTTTCCCTGAGGTGATAACAGCCCAATCAGACTTGTTATTGTTAGACTCTTAATCAAGAGAGCAAACTAAATTCAGTTATTTGTTTTAGGTCACAAACAAGCAAGGATTCAAACTAAGTTTTGTCTTATTTCAAGTTGAGTGTTTAATCACTCTAATATTCTGCTTTGAAAGTGCTGTTTCAGGAATGCCTTGTGGGAAGAAATCAGATTATATGCGGCTATGAAGGACATATCATTTTTTACCACATATTTGCGTATCACATCAGATTGATATCAAACATCTATACAGAACTGGTACTGGTAACAAAAGGAAAAAATAACTCAATAAGAAAAAAAATGGACCAAAATAACTAGTTTTCTAAAGAAGAGATACACATGGCCCACAGATACACAAAGAAATGTTCCATTTCACTTATTATCAGAGAAATGCAGATTGAAACTACACTGAAATTCCATCTCACACATGTGAGAATGGCTTATATCAACAAAACTGGAGATGATAGGTGTTGGTGAGGTTGTAGAGAAACGAGCTGATGGGAATGCAAGCTGGTGCAACCCCTCTGGAAAACTTTATAGAGGGTCCTTTGATGAATAAAAAAAATTACCTTATGATTCAGCAATACATAAGGATTTACCAAAAGGATATGAAATACTCAAATAGTCAAAAATTGGAAGCAACCTGAATGTCCATCGACAGAGGGAAGTTGGAGGAAAGAGAAAGAGATCTGCAATACTGCTTCACCTCTCATGAATTTCCCCTTGCAGGAGGGGATGGGGCAAGAACTTGAACCCCAGCCCTTGCATATGGTAATGTATGTGCTCAGTCAGGTATACCACTGCCCAGGCCCCCAGACTGAATGCTCTGTTTTAACACAAGCTGTCCAGGTAATTCTGATGCACACTGAATTTGGACAACCATTACCTATACATAGTACTCTGAAGTCTCTGCAAAGTCAGGATGATTTTGGAAGAATTTCAGAATTTAATTGTCTTCAACCTTTCTATACATTTAAATTAATACACAAAACCTCAAAGCTAACTTTAAAATGTGTGGGGTCAAAGGATAGCTCACACACTAGGCCAGATGCCTCACCCTGTACACAGCTGCTGCTCAAGCCCTAGCACCAGCAACAGGGATGCTCTTGTACTGTGCTGTCTCTCTCCCTCTGTCTCTCTCTACCCAAACTAAAAGAAACAAAAAGCTGATTCAGGAACACTGAAATCATGTGTATGTGAGGGCCTAGAACTCTAATAATAATAATAAAATAATTTAAAAATGTGTACACAATTTTATATACGCTCAGCATCATCTCCCTGAAAAATAAGAGATATTGTTAATTCTAAAGCTAAAGAAGTCATCTTTCTTAGACGTATGATTTGGTCCTCATTTAGCTGAGTATTAGCTGAAAAGCTGTTTTGTTATTTCTCCTTATTTTTCCAAAGGTATAGATGAAATCTCCCATCCAGCTTTCTTGTGTCTAGTGTAAGCTTTGTTGTCATTCATTCCATTGTTTTCACTTGCAAAAACATGCAATACAGGGCTGAGGAGATTTGCTGTGGTAGCACACCAGACTTATGTAGTAGAGATTACAGGTTCAATCCCCAGCTCGACTAATAGCCAGAACTGTATGATGCTTGGGTTAAGAAACAAGATTAAATAACTTCTGGTGGTGGGGGATGAAATTATAGTCTATCAAGGTGTGATGTAGCATATAGATTATAAGGATTTTTTTTTTTAAGTTGATATAAGAAGGGACCAGGCTGTGGCACACCAGTTTGAGCTTATAGTATGAAGTGCAAGGACCCGTACAAGAATCCCGGTTCAAGCTCCTGGCTCCCTACCTGCGGGGAGGGGGTGGGGAGGTCGCTTCACAAGCAGTGAAGCAGGTCTGAAGGTGTCTATCTTTCTTCCACCTCTCTATCTTCCCCTTTTCTCTAAATTTCTCTCTGCCCTATCCAATAAAATGGAATAAATGTCCTCAGGAGCAGTGGATAGTGCTGGCACTAAACCACAGTGATAACCCCTGAAATAAAAAAAATAAAAAAAAAATAAAGTTAATGTAAGACATAAACTACTGTGAAATTCCCAGGAAAAATCAACTATCCCAGTAAGAAGAACCTCTTTTATCAGTCAGATAAAAAAAAAATTTTAAAGGTAACTGTTAAGAAACTCCATTAATGATCAAGATGACTGAAGCCCCCGAGGTGGGTGGAGGAAGAAAGGAGCCTTTTATTTAAACACAGGCCAAGAGCTCAGATCTTTCTGATATTTCTGGCACCAAACAAAGGGGCGATACAAGCTTATATAGGGGGTACAGGCTTGAGAGCAAATAGCATCATTACAGAAGCAGAGTCTGCAAGGTTAAGGGTTGGAACTTGTATCCATTGCTCAGGGTCTGGTTGCCTTAGTTACTGTTATCTTTCCTGCATAGCTGTGTCTGAGAAAGCTTAGCCTCAGCATATGCTAAGATACACAACTGGGGAGGGGGTACCTTTTAGGAGAGTAGAAGCTAGCTGGGGTTACAGAAGCTTCCTTCTCAGTAAAAGTTCAGTCTGACCTTCATTGTCTCTACTTGTTATCACTTGTTCACCCAGTGAAGGCCAGTCAGATTATAAATACATATTATAAGCATATCCAGGGACTAAAATCTGGAAATTTCCTATCATAACCACAGAGGAAAATATGTGATGCATACGCTTTGGGCAGCAGGCCTATCAAGGCCAGATGTGTGATTCAGCTCAGAGATACTGCTTGCTGCTTGAACTCCAGTGTGTCAGTGGACTACAGTTGCAAATTAACCTCAGATTTTTCAAACCTGAGTGTAATCAAAACAATTTCTCCCTATACTTGTGAGCTGAAGGCTAGAAGGGCCATGTGTTGCCAGAGTCAGAAGGAAAAAGAAAAATTGAAATAAAGAAAGTGTGTTCTATTGCTCAAATCTCCCCCATGATGTTTATTTCCTAGTTTATAAATGGATGACCAACTCTAGGCAAATAAGTGTGAAATTATCCTTTTCAATTTCTTTTTAAAAATGTATATGATAGTCTCAACGCTAAAAATGTTAACAACCAATATACAAGTGTAATGTGTTTGTGACAAAAATGCATACTCTTATTAAATGCTTCATGTGATTTTCAATGATTCAGTGAATGGTTTTTGTCTCAAAATTATCTTAGGGGCAGATATGATAAGCATACATAATGAAGAAGAAAATACTTTCATACTGGATATTTTGAAAAAGCAACAAAAAAACCCTGATGATATTCTGTTGGGCATGTTTTTTGACACAGATGGTAAGTGTTATCTTGGGAGTTATTAATCTTTTTTTATTTTTCTTTTCTTTTCTTTTATTTATTCCCTTGTTGCTCTTTTTATTGTTGTAGTTATTGTCGTTGTTGGATAGGACAGAGAGAAATGGAGAGAGGAGGGGGCTACAGAGAAGGGGAGACCTGCTTCACTGCAGACCTGCTTCACTGCTTGTGAAGTGACTCCCCTGCAGGTGGGGAGCCGGGGGCTAGAACTGGGATTCTTACACCTGTCCTTGTGCTTTCTGCCACATGCGCTTAACCCGTTGTGCTACCACCCGACTCCTATTACTTATTCTTTAGTATTAGTAAAACTGATGACTTTTAAAAAAAAATTTTATATTTATTTTCCCTTTTGTTGTCCTTGTTTTATTGTTATTGATGTCATCGTTGTTGGATAGGACAGAGAGAAATGGAGAGAGGAGGGGAAGATGAGGAGAAAGAAGACACCTGCAGACCTGCTTCACCGCTTGTGAAGTGACTGTCCTACAAGTGGGGAGCCGGGGGCTTGAACCGGGATCCTTACGCTGGTCCTTGTGCTTTGTGCCGCATGCAGTTAACCTGCTGCGCTACCGCTTAACTCCAGATTTTTCTTCTAAGTGCATTTCTCTAATTTAAGTTGATGTTTATTGTGGCCTTCAAATCTTATATTTAAGTGTGTCCCTTTGATTTGTATCTTGAATTTCCTCTGTTTTATATGAGAATCAAAGCTGATTCTCTTCTCTGGATGAATATGTGGTCCTAGTAGCCAGGAAATAGCTTGGTAGAACACAGACTTGCAAATATGAAGCTACTGGCTCCATCCCTGGTGCTGCCATGTATCCAGTGGCACTTTAGCTTTCTCTCTTGCATGAAATACAATATATATTTCATATGAAATAGACCTTTCATAAAATTAAAATGTGGTTTAGGGTCAATATTTTTATAAGTATAAAAAGTGCTAATGTCAACAATAAAAATGATAAGATAGACTTAAAATTCAAGTATATAAATGTACTTACTGTCAATATAGAGAACAGAAAGTACATAAAAATTTTTTCAAAATGAAGTGAAATTACTAAGACTGTCACATACTAATAGTTTTTCACTATATCCCATGGGAAAACATATATATATATATGCATATATATGCATATGTGTGTGTGTATGTATATGTGTGTGTGCATATTTTCTCTTTATTAAAAAAAGATCGGGGGTCGGGCGGTGGCGCAGTGGGTCAAGCTCAAGTGGAGCAAAGCGCAAGGACCGGTGTATGGATCCCGGTTCGAGCCCCCAGCTCCCCACCTGCAGGGGAGTCGCTTCACAGGCGGTGAAGCAGGTCTGCAGGTGTCTATCTTTCTCTCCCCCTCTGTTTTCCCCTGCTCTCTCTGTCCTATCCAACAACAAACAACATCAACAATGGTAATAATAACCACAAGGAGGCTACAACAACAAGGGCAACAAAAGGGGAAAAAAATGGCCTCCAGGAGCGGTGGATTCATGGTGCAAGTGGCACTGAGCCCCGCAATAACCCTGGAGGAAGAAAAAAAAAAAGATCGGAGGTGGCACAGTGGATAAAGCACTGGATTCTCAACTATGAGGTCCCGAGTTTGATCCCTGGCAGCACATGTACCAGAGTGATGCCTTTCTCTCCTCCTATCTTTCCCATAAATAAATAAATAAATATTAAAAAATATCTTTGGTCTAACTCAGATTGCTTACAGGTAAGTAAGGCAGATGCATTGCTAAACACATGACTCAGGTTCAAGACTCAGTATCCCAGGGGAGATACCATGGCACTTGGGAGAGCTCTGGTGTCTCTCCCTCTATCTGAATGAAAAAGTGGTCCAGGATCCATAGAACCACATATGTACAAAGCCCTAGTTCCACACACACACACAAAAAACCAACTTCTGACTTATCTGTACACAGGCAGACATACCTTAACATCTCTTAGACCCTTTTATTTTGCTTTAATACATTTCTATATTATCATAATATTGTATAAATATTCCTTGACAGATGCAAGTTTCAAGTGGTTTGATAAGTCAAATATGACATTTGATAAGTGGGCAGATCAAGATGATGAAGAGCTAGTTGACACCTGTGCATTTTTGCACACCAAGACAGGTGGATGGAAAAAAGGAAATTGTGAAATTTCTTCTGTGGAAGGAACTATTTGTAAAAGAGCTAGTAAGTATGATTGAAAACCTTCTTTCATTCTAAGAGAAATGGGAAAAGTAGGCTAAGCTTGAAAATCATTTACTTTAACATAAGTGTGCCTCTATAGATAGAGGGAGTGAAACTTCAGAATATGTCAGGGTGGTTTGCTCCCACAAACTCTTACAGCTCAGAAGTAGGATCAAATGTGAAATAGGTATACTTTATATTTATTTTTATTCCCCAGGATTATCACTGGGGCTCCATACCAGCACTACGAATACACCACTCCCATTTGGGAGTGGTGTATTCGTAGTGCTGGTATATATATATGTGTGTGTGTGTGTGTGTGTGTGTGTGTGTGTGTGTGTGTGTGTGTGTGTGTGTGTGTGTGTGTATGTGTGTATGGTTAGGACAAAGAGAAATTGAGAAACAAGGGGAATATAGAGAGGGAGAGAGACAAATGCAGACATGCTTTGCAGATCGTGAAGTGTCCCCCCTACAGGTTGGGAGAAGGGGCTCGAACCTGGGTCCTTGTGCATGGTAATATTTGTGCTTAGTCAGGTGCTCAGGTGCACCATGACCAGGCCTCCAAAATAGGTATAATTTTGTTCTGCTTATTCTTGGAGTTTATAAGAGGTCACACATTTCTTTTGTTGCCCAAAGACATTATCACAGCCTCTATCCATATGAACTGAATAGTGAAATTGATGAATAAATATCATGTGCGCTTCCAGAATTCTAATGTTAGTTTTAAAAGAATGTGATTCTATATAAGAATTATCAGGAGTTGGGCGGTAGTGCAGCAGATTAAGTGCATGTGGCAGGAAGTGCAAGGATTCTGATTCCAGTCCCTAGCCTAACACCTGCAGGGGAGTTGCTTCACAACTCCTGGTGAAGACCTGGTGAAGCAGGTCTGCAGGTATCTATCTTTCTCTCCCCCCGTCTTCCCCTCCTCTCTCCATTTCGCTGTCCTATCCAACATCATCATCAATAACAACAATAACTACAACAATAATAAAAAAGGGCAAAAGGGAAAATAAATAAATATTAAAAAACAAAATAACTATCATCCTGGGGCTGGGTGTTGACTGACCCAGTAGAGTATACAAGTTCAAACCCTGGTTACCACCTACAAGGGGTTACTCAATGAGCAGTGGAACAGAGCTACAGGCATCTCTTTTTCTCTTACTTCAGTTTTATGATAATATTACTCAGCTTCACACATATATAGTACCATACCCCCTTTTCCCCCCTTTCCAGATAGAGGGGAAGAGAGAAAGACAAAAGAAACACCAGCACTGTTTCACTGCTAGTGAAGTTTGCCCATTGTGTGGCGCTCCAGTGAGGAGTCAGGGAACGCAAACCTATGTACTTGGGTATGGTGAAGTGAGTGCTCTACTGGGTGAGCCATATTCTGGCCTCTAATTTGTAATTTTTTAAAAGGATGCTGCACATGTACTGTGTCCTAGGGCACCATAATATAAACCAATTTTTAATTATAACTTTCAAATATCAGATTATGAACAAGTCCACTGAGGTGAGGTTACAGTTGCGTGCTTCAATGTTACTATTTTCATAGACTCGTCAAAAAGTTTCCCTTGTCTTTTCAAGTATCTGTATTTTCTCACTAATGAAGCTAATGCATTTTGCTACTCTATTATCTTTTTTAATCTACTATCTTTTTAATAGGTTGACATCTTTTTGAAAACCTTGTTTAACAAGAAAATATTGCTCAACAGAAATATAATACTAAGGGATATTATTAACTACATATTTAAATTTTAATTTTGATTTTCTCTTGTATTTTAGTCCCATATGAAAAGGAATATTTATCAGGTAAGTAATGGTCTTAAATTTTTCCCACAAGTATATTAAAAAGGGCTGGGTGATGGCGCATGTGGTTGAGAACACGTTACAAAGTGCAAGGACCTGGGTTTGAGTGCCTGATTCCTACCTGCAGGACAAAATCTTTGCAAATGGTGAAGCAATGCTGCTCTTTCTCTCCCTACCTCTCCCTCTAATTTCTGGCTGTCTCTATCCACTAAGTGTGATTAATATATATTTTTTGTATATTAAGATTCTAGCTAGATCAAATACTACTGAAAATCTGTTAAAACTATGGAATGTAAAGAACAACTTTTCCAATAAAAACCTTGAGTATAAAGCTTAACATTTAAAATATGGCAATTTATATCTGAAATGGACATTTAAAAATATATATCAAAATTTCTCATTGAATTCCACTGATTTGTTGTGAGAAATAGCTCCCGATTTTTTTGTTTAAAAAGCTTCACCTAGGGAGTCGGGCTGTAGCGCAGCGGGTTACATGCAGGTGGCGCAAAGCACAAGGACCGGCATAAGGATCCCGGTTCGAACCCCAGCTCCCCACCTGCAGGGGTGTCGCGTCACAGGCGGTGAAGCAGGTCTGCAGGTGTCTATCTTTCTCTCCTCCTGTCTTCCCCTCCTCTCTCCATTTCTCTCTGTCCTATCCAACAACGACAACAACAGTAGTAACTACAACAATAAAACAAGGGCAACAAAAGGGAATAAATAAAATATTTAAAAAAATAATAAAATAAAAATAAAATAAAAAGCTTCACCTCATATTTGCAACTACAGTTGATGAAGCATCTACTTTAAGGTTACCAAATGCATTTTTGGAAGAGTCATTTTCAGGGTCTGAAATGCTATGTGGGGCAGGTAAATCAAACAAAAAGGAGTATTAATTGCATGAAGAATCATAGAAGTGAACTTCTAGTGTTGAACTTAATGTATAGCTGCTGATTTATAACAGCACACACCTGAAATTTATAGCACAATCTTACTTCAATAAAAATGTGTGTGCGCGTGAAACATACAAAGTTAACACTGAATTCTGTCTCCCATCCTGTTTTGATCAACACTTTTGCATTTGGTATCATTTCAGTTTTTTTTTAACTGTCTAGAGGTTTTTTTTTTTTTTTTTTGCTAATATACACAAATTGAGACACATTTACTTTGCCCTTTCTATTCACTATTCTAGAGACCTCTATATTACTTAGTCTGATTAGTCTTTGGTTGTATGAATATGCAGCAGTTTATCCAGCTGTGACCCCCTTACTGGGTATTTCCAAACATTTATTATCCTAAAACAATGCTGGGTGAGTCAAAATACATTTTTACAAATTAGATCCCTTGGAATTTAAATGTTGAAAATGTGTAATTTTTCTTTTTTTGCCTCCAGTGTTATTGCTGGGGCTTGGTGCCTGCATTATGAATCCACTGCTCCTGGAGGCCTTTTTTTTTTTTTTCCCATTTTGTTGCCCTTGTTATTGTTGCCATTCATGTTGTTGGATAGGACAGAAAAATCGAGAGACGGGGGAAAGATAGACACCTGCAGACCTGCTTCACCTCTTGTGAAGCGCCCCCCCCCCCCCCCGCAGGTAGGGAGCCGGGGGCTCGAACCAGATGGCTTAGGCTAGTCCTTGCGCTTCGTGCCATCTGAGCTTAATCCCCCACTGCACTACCGCCCGACCCCCGAAAATTTTTATGGATGCAAAGTATGAATGCCTATTATGAAATGTTTGGCAATAGTTGGACTTATGTACAGTCCTAGGGAATAAATTTAGGGCTTTGCATGTGCACAGTACAGCTGAGCCACCTCCTTGCTCTATTTAGTAGACAAGTTTATTTAGACTACTGAAGTGTAAAGCCAATCTTGAGACAATGAATAATGTACTGAAATACTAAGGCTTTGTATCTGAAACAGGATTTTATTTTCCTTTAGAAGAACACAGATAAGTCTATAATAGGTCTCAAAACTATGTCAGGAAATGTTGAAAACTCTGGCAATATTTTGATATTTGGGCTGCAGTTACCTTTGGGTTCATTAAAATTCACGTTTCTAATAAATGTGTAGTATGTGCCAGACTTCTAAATATCAGACAATATCAGTGGACAACCCACAATATAAGTGTATTCAAACTTCTAGTAAAGTGTTATCAGTATCATGAACTAGGGAAAAAAAAAGAATAAGGTGTTGCTTTATAAATTATCTTTAAGTAATGTGGCCAACTAGGGACTGCTTAACTGTAACCAAACAGATGAAAAACAAAGGAAGTCAATGTAGAAAAGAGGTATCAATCAATCCAACAGGGTAGGTCAGCACAAACCAAAGCAAATGGTTTGAATTTTTGTGCTGCCACTTAATAAAAGAACTTAGGCAAATCATTAAAGCCATCTGTTTCTTCATATGTAAAAAAGGAATGTAAAGACCTAGGGTAAGCATTCAGTAAATTATCTTGTAATGATAGTTCAACAAAAAGGCTTATTACTTTCTAAGTAAATTAGCATGAGCTCAAATCATCAGTATTAGAACTAGGCTGTGAAGGTAACAACAAATCTAGCATTCCTAGACTGAATGATTTAGCAGTAGTTGTTGCCGTCCCAATTTAAATTTTTATTTTTAGATAGAGACAGGGAGCAAAAGAGACCACAGCGAAAGAGACAGAAGCTTTCATCAGTGTGGTGGCGGCTAAGCTAGAACCTAGGTCTTATACATGGCTAAGCAGTATGCTATCCAAGTGAGCTAATTCACCAGCCATAATTTAAGGGAATTTGAGAATGAATTAATTTGGAAAGGAAGCCAGAAGAATCAGCTTTACATTTAACTGTTAAAAGATGCAAATGGTTGGTATCAATAAAAAAAGTTTTGAGTTCACGATGATTAGGAAGGAGCAACAAGAACAATTGTAAAGAGAAAGTCATAGCTTGGGAAACGGCACAGCAGGTAGTCTCTAATTTGCAAGCATGAGGTCCAGAGTTCATCTCTGCACTGCAAGGCTGGCTTTCTCTCACTCATTGAAAAGTACTTTTTGTTTTTGTCTTTAAGGACAAAGCAATATTATGGAGGTCAAGTCTCAAGACTATGCAGTTAACAATTCACTGCTGCAGATAAAAGAAATGTGTGTTTCTATACTTAAGTCATGGAGATATTAGCTACACACGATCTTTTGGTTCAAAAGATTGATTATATGGGTTTGAGGGGGAAGTGACAACTTGTTTCAACTATTCTTTTCAATATATGTAATATATATATTTGTTATAATGTAAATCATTGTCTCACAATGCAGTCATACAACCTAAAATCTACTTTTTTGGGGTGGAGGGGCAGGACAGAGAGATAATATAGTGATTATACTTTGATGTCAGGTTCAATCCCCAGCATCACCATATCCCAGAGCATAATAAAAAGAGAATTTACTTTTACTTGAGTTATGACCAAGTAAAAAGTATGTAAGGTAGGTAATACTATGAATGTATATTTATAGCCAGTAAAACTACAATCACTATGGATATATTAAATGTCTGCTCCAAAGCATTTTTATAACTTCTAAAACCAAATAACTTCACTTTTTGTGAACTAAATCATTAAACTTCATTGTTGTAAATAATATCTAAAGACCACTATTTCTTAAAAGAGAAAATTTGATTTTGAAGTCTTAGGTCAAGGAGGAAAAATCAAGGCATACAAGGTTGTGTTCCATACCGAGTATGGGCAATTTAATTTGCAATTTAGCATTTTACAGCAAAGAATTATAAATTTACCTGAGATTATGAAATTCTCAATAGAAATATTTGTGATTTTACTTGTGTTCCCTAAAATGCAATGCTAACAATGTGTGTATCATTAATATCCCATATTTTCATTTGTCTTTTTCTTTTTCAGATAACCATATTTTAGTATCAGCTTTGGTGATTGCTAGCACAGTAATTTTGACAGTTTTGGGAGCAATTGCTTGGTTCCTGTACAAAAGAAATTTGTATTCTGGTTTCACCACAATTTTTTCAACTGCACCCCAATCACCTTATAATGATGACTGTGTTTTAGTAGTTGCAGAAGAAAATTGAATATACTATTCAATCTGAGTAAGATTTTTGAAGACATTGCATACCTTGTCAGTATTTCCAATGCAAGATTTTAAGACAACTGATAATGAACATTATAGTTTTATGGTGTTATTTTTCTTATTTCAGTAACATCTTCATGTAATCACTGTGACAAAAATCTCATGTATTAAAAAAAAAACACAGGTTTTAACCATTTCTCCAAATGCATCCTTCACCTGGAGGAAAGTGTAAAGCCTAGACAGTAAAGCTAATAAAAATTTAAAATCTACTTTCTTTTTTTTTTAAATTTATTTCTTTATTGGGGAATTAATGTTTTACATTCAACAGTAAATACAATAGTTTGTTCATGCATAACATTCCCCAGTTTCCCATTTAACAATACAACCCCCACTATGTCATTTATCATCCTTCATGGACCTGTATTCTCCCCACCCACCCTAAAATCTACTTTATGTTTCTTACCTGCTCTATTTTCCCTTTTGGTTAGTTGAACCACCTTATTTGGAAAAACTTAAGATTTAACCTGTTAGGGAGTAGGACGGTAGTGCAGTGGGTTAAGCGCATGAAGTGCAAAGCGTGGGGACTGATGTAAGGATCCCGGTTCAAGCCCCCGGCTCCCCACTCAAAGGGGAGTCGCTTCACAGGTGGTGACACAGGTCTGGATGAGTTTATCTTTATCCCCCCCCCCATTTCTCTCTGTCCTATCCAACAACATCAATAACTACAACAAAAGGGAATAAATAAATACATAAAAAAAGATTTAACCTGTCAGTAATTTCAATGGTCTAAAATTGCTTCTTGCTTAACTAACAATAAACACACAGGGAATAAATCAGACCAAGCCACTTTAAAATAAATTCTATACATTTAAATTATCATTCTGGTTAGTTAATTGTACAAAAATTAAAAAAAAAAAAACTTTCCCCCTCTACCTCCCCTACCCTTTCAATTTCTGGTTATCTCTATCCAATAAATAAATATAATTTGTTTTTAATTTAAAAAAATGATATGACAAAACACTGAATGTTCTCACTCATGCTAGGCAAATAAAGAAACGGAGCAGTAGAATGAGCAGTCAGATGAAGACAAGCCTTTAGACTCAGACTGCAAAGCTAAGGTTGGCAAATGGGTAGAGTGGGGAAGGGGTGAGTTGCAGGGCTGGAGAGGGTCCAGTGGACAAAAAAAAAAAACTTTTGGTGCTATTTCCTCAAGGTCCAATTGTAAAATTTTCCACAACATATTTCATTTAACTATTATCTGATTACTCTTAGAATACCATTGTGGACCTAACAGTATTTAGCACTAATCATATTTATCTAGAAACTAAGATCTTAATTTTTTTGACAGTCACAGTAGGAAAGTGTAGATATTGGTAGGGAGGGCTACAGTTTTGTCAAAGTATTCCATTATACTTTTCTACTACCATCCATCCTATCCCTATATAAGGTTATCTCACTGTTAAAATTGTGGCTAACAAAGTAACTCACTTGCATAGTGTGACCCAGGTTGAAATCTGGCTCCCACCACACTAAAGGAACTTCAGTGCTATGGTTTCTTTGCCTCTGTCTCTATCTGAAAAATAAAATTCTAAAAAAAAAAGAAAGAAAAAGAAAAACAAACCCTTAAGATAGACTTCATATATAAATTTTTTTTTAGACTTAGGAAGTAGAAAGCTTAAGAAAAGCAGCCTCCCACATCCACACTCCCTCATTTACCTTAAGGGAAATAATTTCTGATAGGAGATACACTATCAAGTTTGACCAATGGCTCAAAGTTCCAGCTTCTATCACTATTATTAGCCACTAGGATTTTTAAAAATACATTATAATACAAAATGATAATAGAAGACTATACAATGTTACTAAAAGCAAATGTTACTGTTAAGAGCTTTACATTTTTAAGATTGTGTGCAGTGATAGCAAATGTTTTCACTGATTATAGGCAAGTAAGAGTGCTAACAGATAATATTAAACTATAATTACTTGATTTTCCTATTCAAATTTAACAATTCATAGTCTTTAAGACCATGGCTTGAGAGATGCTTAGCACTAGAGCACAAGTCTTATATGCCTGAGGTCCTATTTCAATCCCAGAACAACCAAAGGCCCAAGCTCCTCCTTATAATGATACACACTAACAAAAAAATTGAGATACATCTTTTGCTTCTTTAAAACTTACTGTTTTTCAAGTATGTTATTAAGGGCCCCCAGCAATGATGTATTAGATCTTAATTATATATATATATATACAGGCCTTATGTATTTGATAGTTAAAAAAATCATTTAAATCTGTATTTATTTTTAATATTAACAACAGCAAACATGATTTTCTTTCATTCAGAGTACAGAAATTGCTTACATCTTGGTTTCAGGTAGTAATTTAATTCCTAAACTTTGACAACTACCTTGAGTAACATTAACTGCATTCTGTTAAGAACTTTCACTCTTTGTTGTGGTTTGTTCTTCAGAGTTTAAAATAAGCAATGACAGATTTTTTTTTTTCAAATTCACATAAACAAGAGTATCAGAAGATAACATAGTATTGAAAGATGAAGCAGCACTAAATGATACTAAAATATTAGAACAGTACTAACCTACTTTAAGGATATTATAAAATTCAAGAAATTGCTGTGTATGCCTTTTAATATAACAAATTTGTATGCATACCATAGGAATGTTTCCTTATCATTTAATTTTTTAAAAATAAAAAACACTGATTAGGTAGAAAACAACTTCTGTACGATGTTTTATTAAATATTTGTGTTCCCATTCAGAACATTCCTAAGAACAGAAAATAACGAGACTGACATCCTTAAATTTTATATTTTTTGCTTTAAGTCAGTGCAAAAAAGCAAGTTGAGCAAATATTTTAGAAATTTATATTACATGAAATGGGGTCTTAAATTTCAACATTCTTTTTTATATACAAGCGGTGACATCTTTAAGCACCAGTTTAAAAGGAAAGAGTTCAAACTCTAAAGTAAATCAAGAAGTATGCACTTTATTTAGAGCCAAAGTTTTACATAAGAGCAACAAAATGACTAAATGTGGGCAAATTGTTGATTCATATTTTAGATATTACATGGTTTCAATCTGGGTTTTGAAAAAGTAGTTTGTTGCCATAAGACTTTATTTAACCAGAAACCATCAGAAGGTGTTAAGTGGATCCCACTGGTATTGACAGAAGAAATAAAGCTATGGAAGTATATATAACACATGACAACAGTGTAGATTTACTGGTAAATTAGTTCATGGTGATCTGTTCTCCAAAATTAATGAAAAATAAATCATCAAATAAGATTTAGCAAAGAACAGTTAAAAAAGAACAGGATCCAAACAGGCTATTTTTATCACATTTATCTATAAAGAAGTCACAGACAATGCTAAAAAAACACACTGAAAACCAGTGCTTTTAAACTCTGAATGTAGATTTGAAAAATATTACATTAACTTGAGATTGCTGTAATTTTTTTTCTTTTGCCAAATAACAGCTGACTGGCAATTCCAATATAATTTACAGCTGTAATATTCCTAGAAGGAATATCAACATACTATGGCCTATCAAATATAATCCCCATTTTATAAATCAACAGAAAAATTTATCCATCATTTACACATCTAATATTTATTTATTTTATTTAAGACTTAAGATTATACTGCTAAGTGAATTTAAAATTCAAATTAAATTTGGAAACCTAATACAATGTTCATTACAACTCTTCTCCCTTCCCCATTTTTAAACACTGGAAGTAAATGATTATGAAAATGACATTGCAACTTAAGGCATTTTTAAAAGGAAAAATAATTAGGTGCCATTTGACATTTTAAAAACATATTCTGTTCCACTTTTTTCACTAGCAAGAGACAAAAACACAAATTTTTTTAAAAAATAAATATGCCTATGGTAATCAGAACACAAAAGTAGGTTGTCAGCATTGCTTAGATATTTAAAACAAGGGTAATACTTTCCTCACTCACCTGAAAGAAAAATACTTTAGATTACCAGTTGATAAGCATCAGATTCACTGGCCACATTAAAAGGTCCAGTAGCACAAATTTAATTGAGCAACACTTGAAAATGAATCTATATGCATATACATGTGTATATATATTCATTATATATAGTTAATGTATGCAATAGGCATTCCCCCCCAAAATTAATTCATACTTAATTGCCAGTTTTAATAAACACTTGTTCACAGATCATCCATTTGTCTTATTATGAAGTTAGGCGATATCAAATGTTCTGTTATGGTCTCCATCTTCTTCAGAATCATCCTCTGAAGCTGTTGAAAGAAAACAAAATGATCAGCAATGACTTTAATGGGGATGGGAACGTAAGTGTAAATATGAAGCCAGAACAGCAATAACTTGTTAAAACAAAATTCCCAATTTAATAAACTGGTAAAAATGTAAGTTATCATGACAGGGTTAGGGTGGTTTGACTATTTATGGCTGATGCTCATATACAATGCCTCTACCCTCCATATTTTTGTCATTCTAGTTTTTATAAAAATGAAAATGTTTTAAAATGTAGTTCAAGAACATCTTCTGAAAAGATTCTGAGAACAGTTTGTGTTCAAAGGAGTTCATATATACACTAGAGAAAAAGTGGACTTAAGGCAAGTGCTCTCACACACCTGAGTAGAATCTGGCTTATTACCGCTGCATGTTTGATGCATCCGATGGGAATGAAAAAAAAATGTACATAGAATAACAGGTTATGGGTGTTGTTGTAATTTATATCAAAGCTATGTCTATACAATGTCAAGGAAAAGCTCTTTTTAGTTAATTTTAAAACTCTTTATATAGACACAGCCTACATTAAAATAGTTGGAGTCAATAAAAAAACCTCAAGATTATTCCTATTCTCCACATTAACTAAAACTTATGTATACTTTTCTCACATCACTGCTAGACAATTAAAAAAGCAATCAGTACACAGAACAGGAAAAAAGTACTCTCTTTAGAGAATAAACTTTAAAAAAGTTTAGGGAGTTGGGCAGTAGGGCAGCGGGTTAAGTGCATGTGGCGCAAAGACCAGTGTTAAGGATCCTGGTTTGAGCCCCCAGCTCCCCACCTACAGGGGAGTCGCTTCACAGGCATTGAAGCAGGTCTGCAGGTGTCTTTTTTCTCCCTCTCCTCTCTCCATTTCTCTCTGTCCTAACAACGATGACATCAATAACTACAACAATAAAACAACAAGGGCAACAGAAAGGGAAAATAAATAAATATTAAAAAAAAAGTTTAAAGTCTATTTACCTTAACCAAATTTAAATCTGCTTTTTATCAACCCAATCCTTTATTCTGATGCTATATCATAGTAAAATGCCAAACTGAAAATAACTTTTTACAAATTCTTATATTTTCTTTTGATTAACTCCATAGGAGAAAATTCATAAGGAAAAAAATCAGAATATATTAAATAGTCTGGTACTTAGTTGATTTGTAGTACCCATATCTTTCATTCTAGCCAAGTTTGGGTATATTTCACTACATACTCTCTTTTACCTATTAGGCAAAGACAGTGCTATCTATGATTAGAAAACTATAAATTTTAAATGAGAACAGTTATTAAAGTACAGCAATCAGGTAAAAATTTACACTGAAATAAAGTACTTTAATCACCTATTAAAGTATAAAATTGATTTAGATAAAAATATGCATTATGTAACATGGGATTGGAACGAAGGTTAGAAAAAAAATAGCAGGCGACTTTTCATTTAATATACATTTGATTCCTCTATATTATTTTAACCCATTAAAACTGTGAAAATATATTACCTGGTTATATTTCTAATCTTTTACAACTTAAAAGTAGTATAGACAAAAATTTACATCTTAAAATGCCCAAGAATTTGCTATACTTGTGACCCAGTTTGAGCCAAGTCCCCCAACCCACCCTGGAGGAAGTATCAGTAATAACGTCTTTCTCTCTTTGCCTCTACTTCTCTAAACAAGAATAACAATTTTCTAATGACACTAAGTTCTCTCAAACCTATTTCAAACAAAAGCTGAGATTTTTTTTCAATATAAAATTGCTATGAACATCACAGTCAACACTAAAGTATTTTCAGGATTCATATAGAGGTTAATCATCATTTCAAGAGTCCATATTTAGGGAGCTGGGCAGTAGTGCAGTGGGTTAAGCACACATGGTGCAAAGCACAAGGGCCAGCATAAGGGTCCCGGTTCGAGCCCCCAGTGCCCCACCTGCAGGGGGGTCGCATCGCAAGCAGTGAAGCTGGTCTGCAGGTGTCTTTCTCTTCTCCTCTCTGTCTTCCCCTTCTCGATTTCTCTCTGTCCTATCCAACAATAGCTATAACAACAATAACAACTACAACAAGGGCAACAAAATGGGAAAAATGAAAAATGGCCTCCAGGAGCAGTGGATTTGTAGTGCAGGCACTGAGCCCAGCGATAACCCTGGAGAAGGGGGGGGACCCATATTTAAAAACACTACAAAAGTGTGTAGAGGGGCTGGGCAATGGCACACTTGGTTGAGTGTACTAGTTCATATGCACAAACTCAGGCTGTCTAAGCCCCAGGCTCCCACCTGAAGGGAGCTTTATGAGCAGTGAAGTAGTGCTATGGGAATCTATCCCCCAGCCCTGGAAATTCTTTATCTTATAATTAAATTTTAAAGAGCATATTCTTTCAAAAAATTGTGGAAATTTGATAGTCACATTTTGGGCAAAAAATGTAAAATAATCTTAGATTTCCAGGAACTGTCCCAGAGTCACCAATATTTGTGGCTACTTAGGTTGAAGCATCCTGGAACTTATAAGACTTTGAGATGAAGGTAGGATCTATAGGTGCTTGTAAAAACTTGGGCATTAAATGCCTACAGATAGGACCCTAGGAAGAAGTCTTACTATTGGAGTGTGACCTTAAGAAATTAAAACTGGGGCCAGGTGGTGGCGCTCACATGTTACAATGTACAAGGACATGGGTTCAAGTCCCTGGTCCCCACCTGCAGGAGGAAAGCTTTGCAAGTGGTGAAGCAGGGCTGCAGGTGTCTCTCTTCCTTTCTATCACCCCTTTCCTTATCAATTTCTGTCTCTATCCAATTTATAAGTAAAAATTAAAAAAATAATAAATTAAAACTGCTGGGTTGGGGAGACAGCATAATCATTATGTAAATACACTCTTAATGCCCGAAGCTCTGAGGTCCAAGGTTCAATTCCTCATACCACCATAAACCAGAGCTGAGTAATGCTCTGATAAAATAAACTAATAAACAAATATCTCAAAAAAAAAAGTGAAACTGAAGCTGGCAGCAGAGGTCTTGAACAGAAGCAAAACAAATCAAACAAAATGTAGCTTCTCTAATACACTAAATTAGTACTCTTTTATATCTACCCTGGAATCACAGTGAATAAGATCGGAGAAATCTACTTATGAGCTAATAAAGGTGACTAACAAGTTTTCCATACAAAACAAAAAAACCCTGATTTAAGACTAGTATTGTTAAATATTCTCTGTAGTGAACTGTAATTTTTTTAGTTAATATGATGGTATAATTAATGTGACTAAAACATGATTACTTAAAATAAAAATAAAATTCTGGTAGTTAAAATTGTATCTACCTGAATCTTAAAATAAATGCCAATGTAAAATGTGCTTTTAAAAAACTAATGTCAGGTATCTAACCCCAACTACCCAAATCAATTATTAGGCTTATATGTGAAGCTTCTTGGATTAAAAGAATATATACTTAGGTTTTTCTGAGGGTTTAATTTGCAAAAGTAAATTCAACAAGTCTGGGGAGGGAAAATTCCACCTACTTTCGAGATCTTCCATATGTGCCTGAAGAGTTCTTGCAAGGTTAATAAACTAGAAACAATGCAGAAAGAAATACAGTAGTTTAAATGTTGCAAGTGGATCTAAAGAAAGAATCAGTATAGGAGATTCATTTCTACTTAAAAGTCAGAAACACCATTTTTAGCCTTTACATAGGGGCCCGTCTACCCCCACATCAAAATTTACATGTTTAATGATATTTTTATTTTTTTTATATAATCATTATTAATCATGTAGAAATTAGGAGCAGGTATGGTAAAAATAATTTTATCCAATGCTATTTTTTAAAAATAATGATTTTTTAAAAAATTATGGAGAAAAGTTAAAACCTTTGCAATTTGAACCCAAATGAATTCGATTTTAGCGTCAATTAAAAAGTAAAAGTATCAATGTTTTTGCCTAAAAGTAATAATCTTGTATGTATAAACCTTTAGTTTGTACTTATAAAATATTCTGAAAGTTTTGTCTATGCTTTTTTCTTTTTTTAATTCAATAGATCTTACATGTTTTATAAGGTTTAGGCATTCCAAAGTCTAAGTCGCCTTTTCAGAAGCAATTCTGATATTATGATTTCAGAAGTACTTAGTAGTTAGTCTGACTGCTATAGAAAGTTTCTTTTCTTTTCTCTTAATGATTATAATTGTCTAACTGGCTCAAATGTTTCACCAATCTAGATGCAGGGCTTGATTACTTGGTACTTTTCAAAGTAGAATTTTGAAACATCATCTTACATAAGCTACTAAACATCATCACCGAACTTAGAATTTTTATAATAGTATGAAAAATAGGTCAATGAACACATTTCAAAATATACAGTGCTCAGAATGTTAATAATAATGAGATGTAGACACTAATCACAAATGTACAAATGGGGAAAGAGGCAGAAAATAAATTACCTCTAGTACAGTGTGGTTAACAGTATAATTTACTTTAATCTCCTACTACAAGTAAAGGTAATAAGTATATAAAGTAAATACCAAATAGTCCATTTCTTAAGTAGTGTGTAATGTGGATGCTTAAAAACTAGTACTTATTTATATCAGTATCAAGTAAATTGATATTACTTTCTCATACTGCTTTGGATATTTGGAGTTCAACTTCAAATTATAAGATCATTTTTTCCCAATTAAAAAGAGCACTTTCCAAATCTGTCCTGGTTTTTCACTGAAATATATACCAATTAGTTTCATAAGCTTAAAATTAAAATTACTTTCTTTAAATAGCTTTATGAGAAAAATCAGGTTGCTTGAAAGAAGACAGTAATTTCTACTAAATGTACTTTTTTATTTTTAAGAAATATTTAAATGTAAGAGCTCCCCAAGGAAACATAATGTGAAAATACTAAGACAATCTGCTTTCCAGAAGCAATACACCCACCCATTTCCCCCACTACAATATTACTTACCCGGACACGGGTGCTTGGCTCATTTGTATTTCCCATCATATCAGAAAAGCTCTGTTCACACAAGTGCAGTAACACAACTAGGTAGAGACCAGAGCTGATGAACTCATACTCAGCCTTCAACAGGGTAGCAAGCAAGAGAAAAAACATGGAAAATGAAAAATTAGTAGACTTGATATTGACATTCAGTATCAGTAAGTATACTGATAAACTTAAGAGGAAATGTACTCACATCCAGTTCCTAACAAAAGATATACCTACTAAAACAAGAAAAAATATCTTTCATAGTTTTATAAAGTTGTATATAGAATGGTTCTAATAAAATTGGCATTGCATCATCCAGGGTGCTACTCAGGGAATTCTGGGATTACCACACAGATATGATGGGCCGAGGCCTCTAACAGATCCCTCTCTTCACCATCACTGGTCATCTCTATCAGGAATAGCATCATGGAACCACTTGTGGGGCTCTACAGGATTTTGCCCTCAGTGTGGAACAAGAATGGTAGGAAGGCTGGTCCTGAAATGAGTGCAACCTAGAATGTTCCTAGCTATGACCATGGAATGTGACCTATAGAGATGCAGATACACAGGCTCCTGTGCTGAATATAGGCCTCAGATCAGATGGATGGGGTTTACAGTTAACAATATTTATATACTTTTCCCATACTTGGAAGCTACTCTCTTCCATGATCCAGCTGTCCGGTCTTATTTGCAACTCTGACACCATCTCCCCAGACAATAACTTTAGCCCACCTGCATGTTAGCTGTTGGGCTCAGGCAAAAATTAGTCAAGTCGTGGGCCTCTTGGAATATACCTAAAATAGACCTATTAGCTTTTTCCAAACTGTAGACCCCAAACCTCATCTGCTAAATTTCTATTAACTTTAGATTCCTGATTATTAAACAGATTGTTCTGCTTTATATCTTAATGCAATGCAGCCACTAAGTTGCAGATGCTACTATAATGCCAACCTGACTTCCCTGGGCATAAGACCTCACAATGTGTCCTAGAACCCCACCTCTCCAGAGCCCTATCCAACTAGGGAAAGACAGAAAAAGGCTGTGAATATGGATCGACCTGCCAATTACCTATGTCCAGTGGAGCAGCAATTACAGAAGCCAGACCTTCCACCTTCTGCACCCTATCATGATCCTGGGTCCATACTCCCCGAGGGACAAAGAACAGGAATGTTTCCAATGGAGGGGATGGGATATGGAACTCTGGTGAAGGTAAATGTGTGGAATTGTACCCCTCTTATACACTGGACTTGTCAATCACAATTAATTTGAAAAATTTTTTATTGTAGGGCCAGGCTGGAGAGACAGCATAATGGTTATGAAAAAAACTTTCATGCCTGAGGCACTGAGATTCCAGGTTGAACCTCCAGAGCCATCATAAGCCAGAGCTGGCATTAAAATTAAAGTAAATAAAATATATTTAAAATAAAGTAAATAAAGTAAAATAAAAGTAAATAAAAAGTAAAATAAAGTAAATAAAATATATTTGAAACAAAAAAAATTGTAGGGCCTTTAAGTCATATGGAAGTGGAAAGAATGCTTTGGTTCTTGATTTAAAGTTAACAGATTTTTGTTTCAAATCGCTATAAATGTTTACTTAAAAGGTATTTCACCTGTTTAAATCAATAGGTAACTGAAACTTATTGATACAGCACGTGTTTCCTTTTTTTCTTTTTTTAAAAAATATATTTTTAGGGAGTCGGGCTGTAGCGCAGCGGGTTAAGCGCAGGTGGCGCAAAGCACAAGGACCGGCATAAGGATCCCGGTTCGAACCCCGGCTCCCCACCTGCAGGGGAGTCGCTTCACAGGCGGTGAAGCAGGTCTGCAGGTCTCTATCTTTCTCTCCCCTCCTCTGTCTTCCCCTCCTCTCTCCATTTCTCTCTGTCCTATCCAACAACGACAACAATAACTACAATAAAAAAAATAATATTTTTAAAATATTCCATTTTGTTGCCCTTGTTCTATTGTTGTAGTTATTATTGATGTTGTCGTTGTTGGATAGGACAGAGAGAAATGGAGAGGAGGGGGAGACAGAGAGGGGGAGAGAAAGATAGACATCTGCAGACCTGCTTTACCACCTGTGAAGTGACTCCCCTGCAGGTGGGGAGCCGGGATCCTTGCGCTTTGCACCACGTGCGCTTACCACATGCACTCCAACTCCCAGAACAAGTGTTTCTTATGGAATACAATTAATTAAAATGCAAAAGTAAACACAAAATGAACTAAAAGCAGCCTGGGAAGTGATCAGCAGTTGAGAACAGGACTTACAATAGTGAGGTACTGAGCTTGATCCCTGGCAGTGCATATACTAATGATGCACTGGTGTTCTCTCTTTCATTAAAAAAATTAAGTTTAAAAATAACAAACAGGGAGTCAGGTGGTAGCGCAGCGGGTTAAGTGCACGTGGCGCAAAGCTCAAGGACTGGCATAGGCATAAGGATCCCGGTTCCAGCCTCCAGATCCCCACCTGCAGGAGAGTCACTTCATAGGCGGTAAAGCAGGTCTGCAGGTGTCTATCTTTCTCTCCCCCTCTCTATCTTCCCCTCCCCTCTCCATTTCTCTCTGTCCTACCCAACTATGACAACATCAATAACATTACTACAACAATAAAAAACAAGGGCAACAAAAGGGAAAATAAATAAATATAAAAACAAAAAAAGACTGGGTGAGGTAGTGGTGCATAGTAACTTTTCCTCTTAAGATAAAAAATTATAGTGGGTAAAAATAGTTCTGTCATTTTGAAGCTAGGAACATAAATCATAACTACAGTGTTACTAAAAGTTTAATCTGCGGGCCAGTGGTGTTGCACCCATTAGAGCATACTATCTACAATGAACCATACTCAAGCCTGCAGTCCCCAGCTGCAAGGGGAAGCGTCACAAGTGCTGAAGAAATATTGCAGGTGTCTCTTTTTCCCTTTCTCTCCTTTATTCCTAATTCGTCTCTATCATAAACAACAGTAAAGAAGGAGGGAGGAGTGGCTGTTGGGAGCAATGGATTCACTGTATAGGCACTAAGTCTAAACAATAACCCTGCTAGCAACTATAAAAGGAAAAAAAAAGTCTGGTCTGTCCTGTAATTTTTTTTTTTGGCCTCCAGGGTTATTGCTGGGGCTTGGTGTCTGTACCATGACACCGTGAATTCCATGAATCCACTCCTCCTAGCAGCTTTTTTTTTTTTTTTTTTTTTTTAGATTTTTAAAAATATTTATTCCCTTTTGTTGCCCTTGTTTTATTATTGTAGTTATTGTTGTTATTGATGCCGTCACCATTGGGTAGGACAGAGAGAAATGGAGAGTTGGGGAGACAGAGAGAGGGAGAAAGACAGACACCTGCAGACCTGCTTCACTGCTTGTGAAGTGACTCCCCTGCAAGTGGGAAGCCAGGGGCTTGAACTGGGATCCTCAGGCCAGTCCTTCGACTTCGCGCCATGGCGTGTGCTTATCTCACTGCGCTACCACCTGATCCCCTGCCCTGTAATTTTAATAAAGTGAACTGTATGATGCACTATTTTTTGTAATTAACTCATCTAAGGTTAAGGAACATACTTTCTTAGTATTCAGCAAGAAAATGGTTATCATATACTAAGTATTCAATTAAGTAGAATTTGATTAAGTTTCCTGAGGGGCCAGGTGACAGTTCATCTGGCAAAACGCGTATGTCACCATGCAGAAAGACCTGAGTTTGAGACCGAGATCACCACATGGAAGCCATCATGGTAAAGGGAGCCTGATGAATGACAGAATAGTACTGTAGTGTCATCCCCACCCCCCCCAAAAAAAATCACTAGGAGTTGTGGAACTGCACAAGTGTGAAGCCTCAGTGAAACCTTGGTTTCTTGAAATGTTTTGCAGTTGATTTTTAAATTAACAGGAAATCACATATAAAAAGATTTTTAAAACTTTAATGGCAATCATCTTGAAAAGGATAGAGCCACTGCACTATTAGGAAGTAAACTATATTACACTAATCATTTAAAACAAAGGTAGGGAACAGCACGTAGTCACCCAGTAAGTGCAGCATGCCTTACCATGCATGGGACCCTGGGTTGAAGCCCTGGGGGATACTCAGGAAGGCTCTATGGATGGTGAGTGAAGCCGAAGTGTCTCCTCTGTTTTTCCCTCTCCATATATGTTTTTAAAAAAGAAAAAGGAGGAGGAGAGAGAAAGAAAGAGAGAGAAGAGAGAGAGAGAGGAGGAAAAAAAAAAAAGAGGGACCTGAAGGCTGCTCAGCTGTATTGTAAGTATACAAAACTTGAGTTCATTTCCTGGCACATTACAAAAAAATAAAATGAAGTCAGTTAACAAGTCACTTGAATTCATGATTCTCACAGAACAAATAAGTTAAAGTCAAAATTATTCTAATTGAGACTGCCATTGTTTTTATAATGACTCTACCTATTGTTTCATAATACTTGTAAATTAAGATTTTGGGTCCTCAAAGTTCTTGAAGAATAATAAAAACATTCCTGGATGAATTGAAAAGACGACAAACCACCATTAAGAGACAAGATAGAACCCCTAGAAAAGGAAGAATGGTAGAAAAAAAAAAAACATCTTTTGTAATCTTTCATTTTGCAAAGACAAAAATCATCTGCACCTTTTCAAATACTATTTTCCAGTTCTTTAAAATACCGGATGTTTAGCTGTCTAGAGAACTTCTTGGGGGGGGTTTTAAAATCATTCCTTATTATATGTGGTTTCCTTTTTGGACAAATGTTTTATTAAAAACACAATTAGTATTATAATAGTATTTGAGCTATATCAACTGCCCAGTGTTTCATTCATTAAGAATTCTTAATCTGGATATAGGCCAACTAGCTTCAAGGATTCTTAAATTATACATAGAATTTGTATTTGCACATTTTCCCCTTCTTTTTTAGCTGTGAAAATTTTAAAATAGTATTTATGAGAAAGACAGAAGGAGAGAATCAGACATCACTCTGGTGCATGTGCTGCCAGTGACTGAACTTGGAACCTTAAGCTTGAGTCCAGTGCTTGATCCACTGACCCATCTCCCAGACCACCATTAACTTCTTTATTTCCTGATTATTTGACTGTTAACCAATCTAACCCTTCATCTGGCACCAAATACTATATTTTTCTAAAAATCAGCTGCCCGCATTTGAAGTGGTAACATGAGAGGCACGCTTAATTGGAGGTGATAAATCTCCTATGGGTCCTCTTTCTTTTAATGAAACACACTCAGACTTACATCAGAGTATCTGCACAATTTTCTAAGAAGTGCTTATGGTTTTAATAAATTTTTCAAAAGGTATAATTCTCACATTTTAAAAGTAAAAGATGTTTGCAAAAGCTGATATAGGGGGTGCCTATATATGAAACTCTGGAATAGGTGGTTACCTAGATAGATAACACAAATTGATGGCTGCTAAAGAAAGATGGAAAGTTGTTTGGTGGTATGAACTGTATGGAGTTGTATCCCTCTTATCCTATGGTTTTGTCAGTGTTTCCTTTTTATATGTAAAAAAATTTTTTAAAAAGTGGAATGAAAAGAATGGGGTGCAAGTATTAGATTGCTGGGAAAAGCCTTGATATATTTCTGCATAGAAAAATGGAAAAAATGTTATTTTTTCAGTATATTTAAAGGCTAGAGGATTTTCCTCTGGGTGGTGAGATGCCTTAGAACTATATGCTGTAATTTTAAAACTACATTTATTGCTGAACTGTTCACTTTAAAATAGTTTTTTTTATGTAGGCATTTTTTGAAGAAAAAAAGGGAAGGCGTTCATTCACTATCTCTTCATGAAATTGTTTCAGGCATTTGTTCATTCTTTCGCCATGTCTCATTTAAAAAAAGTTACATGATCAGAGAACCCCACCACCATTTATTATACTGAACAGCTAGATGTAAAGATACAAATACTAAAGAGAGAAATAATAGGAATTAGCATTATTTATTGGTAACCTATTGGTAACCTGTTGGTAACCAAAAGGCAACCTATTCAATTAAGTGAGAGGCAGGAATAGAGGATGTGAAATAAATTAATATTTAATAATTATAATGGTGGAGATTATGATTTACAAGATAAAATTGTTGCCACATGTGTACAGTGCCTTGTCTACTACTTTAATGTTTGTTGACCATGGTTTAATCTTCAAGAGTTGTCCTTTAAACATAGAATAGACACTTACCAAATTAGGCAAAATATACTAACTTGTTCATTTGCATGAGCTCTATGTAGTTCATGAATATCAAAATCCTCCAAGTTAAGCTGCAACTTCTGTTTACAGAGTTCACAGGTGGTTACAGCTTCTAGTGAAGAACCTGGTAAAAATTTAGAAAACTTAAGTTTATTGTCAACAAGAAAACATTTTTTTCTTGAAGACTTTTAATATAGGAAAACGGGAGAGAGAAAGGAAAAAGAGGAGGCAGAATGAGAAAGACTGTATTACATCTATAAACCAGTAATATCTCCTTGTGCAACAACCCCTAAAGCCCATAATGCTTTTCAGGTCCACCTGTTATTTAAGCCTTCTCCCATTTTTTTTTAATGTATTTGTCTGTTTTTCTTCAGATATTCACCTACCTCTATGGAAAAGTGATAGTGTAATGTCATTTGTATTTCCTACTTAATCATCTACCTTAGCAAGATATCATGAAAATAACATTTAATAATAGAGTATCTCAAGAAACTTATCACGTAAGGCTTTTTCACAGTCCAAGGAATTTTACTTCCATATAGGAAGAAACTCAAGTCATCTGCCTTTATCCAGATGAAAATAATTCCTCTCAATTACGAAAAGAATGATGTTGACTCAGGCTATAACATGGATGAACTTTGAATAGTATGTGATATAAAATAAGGCAGATATAAGAAGGACAAATACTGTATGGTTCCACTGGTATGAAATATATGTACTGCTCAACAATTTTTTTGGCTTTGTATATTAACTCTCTTTTCAGTCACCAGGTTCCAGATGTCATCAGGATGCCGGCCAGGCTTCCCTCGACTGAAGACCCCACCAATGTGTCCTGGAGCTCCGCTTCCCCAGAGACCCACCCTACTAGAGAAAGAGAGAGGCAGACTGGGAGTATGGACCAACCAGTCAATGCCCATGTTCAGCGGGGAAACAATTACAGAAGCCAGACCTTCCACCTTCTACAACCCACAATGACCCTGGGTCCATGCTCCCAGAGGGATAGAGAGTGGGAGAGCTATCAGGGGAGGGGGTGGGATATGGAGATTGGGTGGTGGGAATTGTGTGGAGTTTTACCCCTCCTACCCTATGGTTTTGTTAATTAATCCTTTCTTAAATAAAAGAAAAAAAAAGAAAGAAATATATGCAATAAGCAACATCGGAGACAAAATAGATAGTTACCAGAAATTTGGGGAAGAGGGAAATAATGGGCTATAGTTTTTCTTTCTGGGTGATAAGTTTTCAAAATAGCAGTAATATTTTCATAGTACCTTATGTGTACTTACTGTCATGAAACTACTTAATATGAGCCAAAAGGAGACGCTTTACATTATATACATTTAATCAAAAGAAAAAAGTTCCATTTGTTCCACATACAGTCAACATTGGGAGGGCAGGTGTAGCTAGCAAAATGGTTATACAAAGAGACTCTCATGCCTGAGGCTCCAAAGTCCCAGGTTCAATCCCCTCACACCACCATAAGCCAGAGCTGAGCAGCACTCTGGTTAAAATAGAAAACAAATTGAAAAACAAGATCAAAAGGGAAAACACTAAGCAGAACGTGGACTGGAGTTGGTGTACTGCACCAAAGGAAAAGACACTGAGGTGTGTGTGGGGGGGGGTGTCAGGGTTCAGGTCCTGGAACAAGATGGTAGAGGAGAACCTAGCAGGGGTTGAATTGTTTATGTGGACAACTGGGAGAAGTTACGCATCTACAAACTATTGTGTTTTGTTGTCAACTGTAAACCATTTATCTCCCAATAAAGAAAAAAAAAAACATATGGCTATTACTAAGCTTCTAGCTTCAATTAAATAGGCAATCTTCAAGAAGTTTTTTTTAAAAAAAACTAAAATAAGAATTTTTAACACTTTAGCATTAAAAACAAAATTCAAGGGAATCGGGCGGTAGCGCAGCAGGTTAAGTGCACGTGGTGCAAAGCGCAAGGACTGGCTAAGGATCCTGGTTCGAGCCCCCGGCTCCCCACCTGCAGGGGAGTCACTTCACAGATGGTGAAGCAGGTCTGCAGGTGTCTAAGCAGGTCTGCAGGTGTCTTAACTTTCTCTCCCCCCTCTGTCTTCCCCTCCTTTCTCCATTTCTCTCTGTCCTGTCCAACAATGATGACATCAATAACAACAACAATAGTAACTACAATAAAAACAAGGGCAACAAAAAGGAAAATAAATATTTTTAAAAATTCAAGTAAGTAAATTTTTGTTTATTGGCTTTATTAATATAGCAATTCATGATTTGAGCAGCAAGTTAGCTGATAGAAAAAAGGTGGTGCAAAGAGCAAGGAAGCAGGAAAAAGAAAGTTAAACCAGATAAAAACCAGAGTAGTTATGGCAACATCAGTTTCCTTTAGAGAATTCCTTTAGAATCTGTCTACTAGGCAGATCACCTCATTAATCAGGTGATTCCTGATTCACTGGTTTAAGATTCCATTTCTGGGAGAGGTCGAAACTGTAATTAAGTCTTGGTTTGGTGACATGAAGCTTTAGCATAAACACCATCTCCTTTGACCTTTCCAATAACACTATGAAGTACTAGTCAATTTTTAAAAAAATTTTTTATCTTTTATGTATTGGATAGAAACAGCCAGAAATTGAGAGGAAGGGGGAGATAGTGAGGGAGACAGAGAGACACTTGCAGCATTGCTTCACCACTTGTGAAGCTTCCTCTCTGCAGGTGGGGACTAGGGGCTTGAACCTGGGTCCTTGTGCATTGTAATATATGCACTTAACCAGGTGCACGATCATCATGATTTTTTTAATTGAGGCTAATATTTTACAGTGCAATCATTGACATGCATACAATTTCATTATATACTAGGTCCCCAGAATTTTCTTCCTATCCTCCCTCCCTCAACCCACCCCTGAGTCCTTTGCTTTGGTGCAATATACCATGTTCAGTCCATTGCTCTCCCTCCCTGTCCCCACTTTATTAAGTGCTGCTAGTAAGTGAGGTTACTTGGTATTTGTCCTTCTCTTTTTGGCTCATCTCACTCAACAGGATGTCCTGTTTAATCTAAGAGGATGCAAAACAGACAACCTCATCATTTTTAACAGCCTAGCAGTGTTCCATTGTGCGTATTTACCACAATTTTTTTAACCACTCATCTGATGTTGGACGACATCTGGGTTGCTCCCAGGTTTTTGCAGTAACAAATTGTGTTGCTATGAGGTATACACAGATTTCTGAAAGGCATTTCTAATTTCCTTTGGGTAAATCCCCAGGAGAGGAATTGCTGGATCATAGGGTAGGTCAATTCTCAACAGCTCTCAATAGCTGATGCCCAACCTCAGACCTACTTGAGAATGGTCAGGAGTATATCTGAAACATACCTTTAAAAACTTCCATGAGTAATTTTAATCAGTAGCAAGGGTTGAGATTATCTTTCAGCTTCCTACCTCACACTAATTAGAGTTAAGAAACTTAAGCAAGACACACACAGTATAGGAATAGTTTTTTCAAACTTTACTTCTCTAACTACAAAAAGCCAAGGTTCTTAATACATGGTGGTATCTGCTTTCCTGTCAAAAGAACACCAACAACTGAAATGAAAACTTATCAGGTGAGTCAAGAATTTTTATTTTGGTATTAGGAAACATTTCTAAATTCTTCAGGAACCATGCTGAGCCCTCATTTAATCTTAATAACACTCTACAGTAGCAACTAATAAAACTAGTGAGGCTAGTACAATACTACACAGTCAAGATGCTACAGGCTTTGTCCTTATCCCATAGCCCTGGAATCAGGATAGCTTAGAAGAAAGGGCAACAAAGTAATTCCTTTGCCACCTAGCTATAGAAAAAAAGTTTTCAAGTAGCCTCAAAATCACCAGCTTTAAAAAGCCCCTCAAGGGAGTCAGGCAGTAGCACAGAGGGTTAAGCACATATGGAGCAAAGCTCAAGGACTGGCGTTAAGGATCCGGGTTTGAGCCCCCAGATCCCCACCTGTAGGGGAGCTGTTTCACAAGCGGTGGTGAAGCAGGTCTGTAGGCATCTATCTTTCTCTCCCCCCTCTCTCCATTTCTCTCTGTCCTATCCAACAATGACATCAATAATAATAATAATAATAATCACAACAATAAAACAAGGGCAACAAAAGAGAATAAATATTTTTTAAAAAGCCACTCAACACCTTTAATAAAATTAATGTCCTCAGTGACCCAAGAAGTGGTACAGGGAATAAAGCTTTGGACTCAAGTATGAAACCTCAAGTTCTATCCCTGGTGTCACATGTGCAGAGTCAGTTTGGTTGTCTCTCATTAAATAATACATAACTGTTTAATAACTAAATTAAAAAATTAATGTCAAAACCTTACAACCTAGTTGCCTAAATCACCATGTTAGCATTATCAGATCTTCAATCTCACAACTACAGACATTTATAATATGATCTAATTACCCACCTTTTTTTTAAACCTGTATTCATTTACTATGCTCCTTGTATTCATGATCTAACATAAGTAAATTTGTGTTAGCTATTGTTTTTTTGTTTTACTAATTTTTAAATTTTTTTTAACCAAAGCACTTACCAGCTCTGGCTTATGGTGATACAAGGGGATTGAACCTAGGACTTTGGAACCTCAGGCATGAGGGTCTCTTTGCATAACCATTATGCTATCTATCCCCACCCACTGTTTAATAATCTTCATGCCTGAACCCATAATGTCTCCTAGAACTATATATTCTTTTTTCTGCAGCCATCTTTTTCTTGACCCCAGGAAAAGCTGGGATTAATACCTTCCCATACACATCTTTATACTGAAATTTTAAGCTCTTCCTCTCCTCATTCATTAATGATTTCAGCACCTGATTCTCTGACTTTTAATACCCAGACCATTCATGCTTCTTGAGTATCCAGGCTCCTAACATCAACCTTGTCCACCTCAGCCACCCACACTATTGCCACAATCTTGATCTTGGCATCAAACACTATCCATAATAGGATATCTATACTTAACATATCCTATTCTGTGTTCTCATGATTTATCATGATTCTTGTTTGCCTGCTCTTGCAATTCTCTTCAATATTAATCAAATGTGAAGATTCTGGTCCTTATGAATTTTTCATTATCTATTTTCTATTATCATTACACTTCTACAGATTTAAATTTCTACAATCATCACAATTATGATTTACAAATATCTTTTACTTCCTTCCCATATTTACCTGCCAATGGTCTCAAGCTCAAACTTAAGATTCGTGCCTATACACCAACATCTGAACTCTGTTTATTAAAGCACTCATGTTTCACATTTACAAGTCTTATTCACAGCCACAAATGTTTAGATATTAATAATGCCTAAACATAGAATATTTTCATATTTTTAGCTTAAAGTCAGCTGGATATTTTACTTCTCTTTACAAAGAAAAAAAAAATCAAACTGGAGAGACAGAATAGTGCAAAAAACTTTTATGCCCGAGATTCTGAAGTCCCAGCTTCAATCACCAGCACTATAAGCCAGGATTGTGCAGTGCTCTGGTCTCTCTGCTTCTTTCTTGCTCACACACACTCTAATATAAAAACATTAAAAAATGGGAGTTAGGCGGCAGTGCAGCAGGTTAAGCACATGTGGCACGAAGCACAAGAACCGATGTAAGGATCCCGGTTTGAGCCCTAGGCTCCCCACCTGCAGGGGAATCGCTTCACTGGCAGTGAAGTAGGTCTGCAGATGTTTATCTTTCTCTCCCCTCCTCTGTCTTCACCTTCTCTCTCCATTTTTCTCTTTCCTATCTAACAATGATGACCACATATTAAGATCCTATGGCACCAGAGAAAGCTCTAGTGTGGTGTTTTTCCTTGATGAGTGAAAAACACCCCAGTCACAAATTCAAGACCATATATATATATATTATCAACAAAAATTATATCTCATGTTCAGATAGTAGCTTTAAAAGTCTTGAATGGGGTTTAAGAGATAGCTTACTTGGAAAGGCATTTGCTTTTTCCAGGTTTTAGTTTCTGGCCGCATGACACTAAGGAAGGAAGGCTTCTGTGCTATGGTCTCTATCTGAAAAATTTAGTCCTGAGAGGCAAAGCTCCAAGGAAAATAAGATAAAATAAATGTCTTGAATGAGCTAACCTCTACTAAACTTTTTTGTCTCTACTTCCACCCCTGTCTTGCTTGATAACTATTTATAATACTGAGAAACACTGGGTTTTCAGTAAGTTTAAACACACTTAGTATGCACTAGTTGTTCCCTCTGCCAGAATGTTATCTTCATTCCAACAGAGTTAGCTTTAAATATGTTTTAAATATGTTCATCTCAACAAACCACAAGAACAGGTACCTTATTTCTTTTGTTTACAACTCTATACTGGTCATTTGGAACTTAGCCTGGCTTTGAAACAGGCACTCAAAAAACAAACTAATCCCAATAGTAACCCCATTACTGTCAAGTAACAGCACTGACATATATCAATAGATGCAACATCATTAGACATAATGAATTTCCTCAAGGACACAGGCTTGCAAAATAAGTCTACTTCTGGGCTGGGAAGACAGCATAATGGCTATGCAAAAGACTTTCATACCTGGTTCTCTGTGGTCCCAGGTTCAATCCCTAGCACCACCATAAGCCAGAGCTGAGCAGTGCTCTGGTGTGTGTATACTGATGTTTAAAATAAAAAAATAATTTCAAAAAGTATATTTCTTTGATCTAAAAATATCTTAGTTGATGTGAGATCAACTAATAATAAACATATTACAGTTGTATTACAGACATTAAGATAAAACATTTATGTACATAAAATATAAAATTCTACTATAAATTATATGAGCAAAGCTTTTGCTTCAAAAAAAAAGATTAAGACACTTAATACAGGGTGGGAGAGATAGCATAACAATTATGCAAAAAGACTGTCAGGCCTAAAGCTCCAAGGTCCCAGGTTCAATCCTCCATACCACCACAAGCCAGAGCTGAGTAGAGTTCTGTCCTGGAGTTCCGTTTCCCCAGAGACCCACCCGACTAGGGAAAGAGAGAGGCAGACTGGGAGTATGGATTGACCAGTCAACGTCCATGTTCAGCGGGGAAGCAATTACAGAAGCCAGACCTTCCACCTTGTGCAACCCACAAAGACCCTGGGTCCATGCTCCCAGAGGGATAGAGAATGGGAAAGCTATCAGGGGAGGGAATGGGATATGGAGATTGGGTGGTGGGAATTGTGTGGAGTTGTACCCCTCCTACCCTATGGCTTTGTTAATTTATCCTTTCTTAAATAAAAAAAATTTTAAAAAAAGTTATACAGCAAAAAAAAAAAAAAAAAAGGAAAGAACCACTTGATAAAAGTGTAAATATGGAAGTCAGGTGGTTAAGCAAACATGGTGTGAAGCACAAGGACTGGAGTAAGGATCCTGGTTTGAGCCCCCAGCTCCCCACCTGCAGGGGAATGGCTTCACAGGTGGTGAAGCAGGTCTGCAGGTATCTATCTTTCTTTCCCCCTGTCCTCCTCTCTCCATTTCTCTGTCCTAACAATGATGACATCAATAACAACAATAATAACTACAACAGCAAATGAAAAACAACAAAGGCAACAAAAGGAAAAATAAATAAATTAAAAAAAAATTTTTTTAAGTGTAAATCGGGGGGCCAAGCGGTGGCACACCTGGTTGAGTGCATATGTAACAGTACCCAATGACCCGGGTTCAAGCCCCTGGTCCCCACCTACAGGGGGAAAGCTTTGTGAGTGGTGAAGCAGGTCTGTAGGTGTCTCTCTGTCTCCATCCCTCTCTATCTGCCTTCCTGAACTCAATTTCTGGATATCTCTATCGAATAAATAAAGATAATAAAAAAAAAAATTTTTTTTAAAGTGTAAATCTGTAGGTTGGGTGGTGGCACATCCATTTAAGTGCGCACGTTACCATGTGTAAGGACCTGGGTTTGAGCGCGATTCTCACCTGCAGGGGGAATGCTTCATGAGTGGTGAAGCAGGTCTATAGATGTCTATCTTTCTCTCTCCCTTTCTTTCCCCTCAATTTCTCTGTCCTAAGTATAATAGAAACTATAATCTGATTACTTAACTAAAATGCATACATACGTTTTTCTTGGAAAATTGCAGAAAAAATAAATACACAAAAAAGTAAAACTTACCAGAGTTAATTTTGGCTTGTAACCATTTTTTCATACATTCTTGGTGGACATACTGCAAACTTCCTGTGCACCTGCATGGCTCTATCAGCAAATTAGATGATGATGCAGCTGCCATCTGACAAATTCTACACAAATCACCTTCTTCTTCTTCAGAATCCTCTAAAAGAAGGCTGGAAAAGAAGACAAATGTCCTAAACAGCCATTATAGCTCATTCTGGCTGGTTAATTCCAATCATGCATTATTCCCAAACAGTATCTTTCATTGAACAGAAAAAAAAAGGAAAATACCACTTTGAAAAACCATAATATCCTAAAAGTAGATGAAAAAGATTAGTTCCTTATTTATATTCAAACGATAAGTTAATTATCATTTTACCACCTGCGCCACTTCCCAGACCACTACAATATTAAAGTTAACATATTAGGATAAAATGAACCTCCCTAAGAAATGAAAAACAGAAGACTATAAAAACAGAAAGGAAATAATCACAATACAAGCTCTTCTAAAAAAGGAAAAAGGATAGATTGGTGTCTCAAATCTCAGAAAACATGATTGAATATATTTTGTAAAAAAATTTTGATTTTTTTTTTTCAGTTATTCTACCCTTTAAATATCTCTTTAATTTTAAAGAGAGACAGACAGACAAGCCAGAGCACTGCTCTGGCCTGCTTAGGCTATTGTTAGGGATTGAACCTGAAACCTCAGAGCCTTAGGCAGAGTCTTTTGCATAACCATAAGCTATATCCCCAGTCCAATAATTCACTTCTTTGGGCCTAAATGGAAAAAAAAAAAGTATATGTATGTCTGCAGTTTGTTAAGTCATTTTTTTCTACAAGTACATTTTACATGTACCCTATTCCATTTAATTACAAAATTTTAATATATAAAAAAATTACACAGTGATGACAAAGTATTCTAATTGAGACCAAAATTATCTCGCTATCTTTTTATCCTCATGCTGTCTTCAACTTTACAAAGGATTTCATTTGTAAAGACTTAGTTCTAAATGTAAGCTAGTATTTCCTATAAAATAGCATATAAAACAAATCTTTAAAAAATATTTATTTTCCCTTTTGTTGCCCTTGTTGTAGTTATTATTGTTGCTGTTATTGATGTTGTTGGATAGGACAGAGAGAAATGGAGAGAGGAGGGGAAGACAGAGAAGGGGAGAGAAAGATAGACAACTGCAGACCTGCTTCACCATCTGTGAAATGACTCCCCTGCAGGTGGGGAGCTGGGACCTCGAACCAGGATCCTTCCTGTGGTCCTTGTGCTTTGCGCCACATGAGCTTAAACCGCGGCAGCTCCCATAAAGTAAATTTTTAAAGAAAGCATCCAAATTACTTCATTTTATTTAAAAAAAAAAAATTAGAGGTGAGAAATACAAAGAAATGGAAAATAATCTTAACAAAGACTAAGACATTGAAAAAAAATCCATAAAAACTTGGGCTACCTTACAAACCCAACTTAACATTAGTTTAACATACTTTTTACCTCTAGTACTATCCAAAGCAAGTAAAAGGTTTCGGGGTGGGGGGACCAACCGGACTGCTTCACTGCTCTGACCAGACTTTTTGAGATAGAGACAGGGACAGAAAGCAGAGGTGAAAAACACCACCAGAGCAAACCTTCTTCATGAGATGGGGGGATGTTAGAACCTGGGACAAGGTCATGGCAAACTAGGTGCACTATCCAGGTGAGCTAATTTGCCAGCCCTGTAAGATGCTATTTTAGAAATAAAGAATTCTTTTGTAGTCATTTCATAAATGTAAGATAGAGGTGCAAATTTACCTCTCTTTTATTTTCTGTAGCTTCTCTGGGTCTCTTGAAGGTGCAATTTTAGTCTTATCACTTTTTCCATCAGATGGATTCCAACCTGAAGGAATAATATCTACAGTGATCATGACATTGTCGGTCAAATTACTTCCAAGTGCTGGGGGGACTGCAAATCTGAATAAAGAACCAGGAAGTATCCCTGTTAATCCTGTATTTCTTCCATTGTGAGTTGAATCTGAAGTAGAGCCACCTGTAGCAGCACTGCTTGATGCTGCAGATGCATGTGGTCTGTTGGCAGCAACCCCATGGGGATCATTTTGTGCTTCAAGGTGAACCACTTCATTTGATTCTCTTCTGAAAATATGATGTGACCTAGATGATATATCAGAGGTAGGTATCCTTGAAGATTCATCTCGTCCCTCTCGTCTCCTTCTAGAGAACAAGGGTGTGCATCTATTTCTAAGTGAAGAAGATAACCATGGTCCTGTACTTCTACTTTCAGATTCTTGGTTAAGATGTTCTGAATCAGGCTCAGAGCCATGATTTTGGCTAAGAGATGACAACCCCCATCTTCGTCTAAGAAATCGAAATCCCTGAGAAGTTTCAGATACCCTATGATCTGAAACATCAGAAGTTGATGCTGTACTATTATTACGAGATTGTGAAGCTGTTAAGATTCTGGGAGAAATGTAAGAATTTTCAGAACTCAATGATCTTGTATTCAAGGAATCCTGACTAGACCTTCGTGGAAAAAAAGTAGATGACATACTAGAAGCTATTCGTGACAGTAGTCTCCTGGTTGTACGTCTGCCATCATTGTCAGAAGATTCTTGAAATGATCTTTGAGATGAACCAGCTCTAACTGAACTGCCTATGGTTGAAGTTTCATCTCTATTTGAAATATAAGAAAATCCAGGCTGAGTACTGTTTGGGGAAGAGTCCAATTCTCTGGGAGAAAAATTTGATCTTAAAGAATTTCTTCTGGAGTCCCTAGAATATGGTATGGCATGTTCAGAAGGCATCTGGGGGTTTGTGGATGATGCATTCAATTGTAAAGCACTCACTGAGTTCTCTTTTGGCCTTGCTCCTTGTGAATATGAAGGAGCTCTGTCTTGAACATCTATATTTGAAAGAATGAAGATAATCAATTATATGAAATTATAAGAAATAATTTTGAGTATTATTAAATTTCCATTTATTAACTACTAGTATAGCCAAAATGAAACACTGGGCTCAAACTGAACATGTCACATAATGACACAACTATTACTATAGAAAAAGCATAAATATTATTCTTTTTGTATTAATTTGGTAAAATCTATTACAGATATATAAAATCAACATTACAAATTCCAAAGAACTAAATGTATCATGGCAAATGAGAGGCAAACATCAATTTACAAACAATGAATTTATTATGTATAATTTTATTTTTAAGCTTATCATGAATATTCAATTTTTTAATCAGAAATTGATACAGTAGCAGATTATCTAATATCAAAAAACATAAGATGCTTTAAACAACTCATATTCAACATAAATCACTAACAAAAACAACCTAGTGAGAAAAATTATTCTTTATCTGCAATAGGTACAAAAGCTCTTTCCTGTAACAAGTTAATTCATGTAAGTCATCTTTGTGACTTTCCATTTTTTTAATATTTTATTTATTTATTTATTAATGAGAAAGATAGGAAGAGAAAGAATCAGGCATCATTCTGGTACATGTGCTGCTGGGGATTGAACTCGGGACCTCATGCTTGAGAGTCCAATGCTTTATCCATTGTGCTACCTCCCAGACCACAAGTGACTTTGCATTTTTTAAAAAGCTTAGTTAGCACTGATGGACATCAATAACAACAATAACTATAAAAAACAATAAGGGAAAAGAAAGAAAAAGAGAGAGGAAGGAAGGAAGGAAAAAAAGCACGTGTTACAGTGTACAAGGACCTAGGTTCAAGTCCCTGCTGACCACCTTCAAGGGAAAGCTTCACAAGTGGTATCTCTTCCTGCAGGTGTCTCTATCTCCCCTTTACCTCTCAGATTTTTCTGTCTACCTAAAATTATAAATAAAATTTAAATATATCCTAACTTGTACTTGTATATCCCTCAAACCTAAACATTACTGACATTGTCTATTAAATCTCTGGCATTCACAGTGAAACAAATAATGTCTTCATAGACCTTAAATAAAACAAAAACAATGCAGCCCCTGTAAGATTATTTATAGTAACCTACGACTTTGAAAATAAATTATTTTCTTTTATGAAAATATAATTCTGTTTCTGCCTGTTATATTTGCCAAATTTTATTAAAATATTTTCTGTGGTCAGTTATTTCAGTATTATATTTATTTTTTGAAAAGCTTAACCTTATATATACTGACATAAATAGCATGATCTTTACTTCAATTAAATGCAATCCAAAAGATATTCATGTTAAACTAGTGATTTTTAACTATGCCTCAAAATGGTGACTTTAAGCCTCAATTAGTTCAGAGATTGACTATAAAGCTACTTATTATAGTATATATATCAAGTAATATTAGAGTTTACAAGACTTAGTTAGCATATGACAAACATTCAGGAAAAAATTACAGGCAGGACCTGGATATATCTATTTTAAACTACTTAACATTTTTAAAAAGCTAAACAGTAAGGTATTAAAGAACTTATTATGCTACTCTATTACCTTCATTAAGATTCACTTTCCATTACTTAATTTTAATGTTATACATAAGTAGGAAATGTAACATTGTCAGATAAGCTATATATAATAATTGTTTATACATACACGATGAAGCTGTGAAATCACCACTTCGGTGACCATAATCCATAACATTACTAATGGAGGAATCTGTTCTCCTCTCTAAATCTCTCCTCTCTCTCATTAAGTCAGTTCCAAATGCTCCAAGTACCACTGATGAAGATCTGGGAACTTGACTATGCCTCCAAGAAGAATCTTAAAATAATTGAAGAAGTTTTATTTCAATGAAAGATTTCAACATTTCTGATAATACATCTTTAGTATTACAGAAATACGTATTTATTGTAGGAATTATGAAGCTACATTCTGCAAACATTTATAAAACAAAGTGATTATATAACAAAGACAAAGCTTAACAAAGATAAAGAATTTCATGAAAAGTTAGTGAAACTGACAGAGAAGAGTCAAAATCAAAGTTATCATGAAGAGGAAATTGTACTGGAGATTAAATTACTTTATCAGAAATTATCACTGTTACCACTTGAGTTTATTCTTTTATTAACTAACAAATGTCTGTCTGCATCTGTTGAAATGTCATATGGGGAAATTCTTATAATTTGAAAGTATGTAATTAAGAAATATTTATAACAAAAGTAAATCTACCTTTCATTTAATAATTTAAAACCTTTAAAATAACCAGAAAAATACATATGCTAACATCCTATTTATATAGCTTGTGTACACCAAATTTAAAATAAAATTCCAAAATGAAGAGTTAACTTGAGGACGAGACCAGGTAAGATGTGTTGTGCCTTGTCAGGTGAGAGGCCCAAGTTTGAGTCATGGCATCACTCTGTAGGTGCTATGACACTAGGGAAGTCTGGTGCTGGCTTATCTCTCCCTTTCTCTGTCTAACTCTCTTGCTGGGTATAGATGAAAAAGTGCCTAGAATGGTGAAGTCAAGCATGTGGAAGGCATGGGCTCCACTGTGTTGTGTATGTGGGTGGTGGTGTGAATACCCATTCTAGCACTAACTTACTAACCTATGGTAAGATTTTGAAAAGATCAGTACAATCTGACATGTGAATGCCTCATATGAGCTTACTAGCTCAACATTTTGCCTTGGGAAAAAGATTTTAGTCCAAAATACATAGATAGTGAGTCCTACGTAAATTTAATTCTTACCTGATATTGTATTCAGACCATGTCCAATATTTCTTCCAGCTGAGGTAGATGTACAGTTTGTACAGGAAAGTTTAGGCCTTTTTGAATCATGATCCCGCTGCTGATTTTGTGATCTTGAACGTGCACCCTGAGTTATCTCAGATTCACTATACCATGCAGACTGATAAGGTGATGCAGATGCGGATACTGATGAAGGCTGGAAGGAATAGAATTTTAAAAAGAAACAAGAAGTTTGAATTTAATATTAAATTTAACCTACAATACTTATATAGTCCCAATGAACTCATGAAAAGTTAGTAAAACTGACAGAGTCAAAATCAAAGTTATCATGAAGAGGGAATTGTTGTACACTGTTGTAAATTGTGCATTTTTTTTTTGCCTCCAGGGTTATTGCTGGGGCTCAGTGCACCATGAATCCACTGCTCCTAGAGGCTGTTATTTCCCTTTGTTGCCCTTGTTGTGGTCATTATTGTTATTGAAATCATCACTGTTGGACAGGGCAGAAAGAAAATGGAGAGAGCAGGGGTGACAGACAGCCCTCCCCCTCACCCCCCCCCCGCAGGTGGGGAGCCGTGGGCTTGAAGGGGGATCCTTATGCTGGTCCTTGCACTTTGCGCCACCTGTGCTTAGCCCGCTACGCTATAGCCCAACTCCCTAGATCAAGTCTTCTATGTAGATATAGATAAGCACAGGGTTAGGAAACACTAGGGTGGGGTAGTGATGCACCTGACTGAGTGCATAAGTTAACGATCATGAGCAAGGACTAAGGTTCAAGTTCCCAGACCCCACTTACAGGGAGGAAGCTTCACAAATAGTAAAGCAGGGCTGCAAGTTTCTCCCTCTTCAACTTCACTCTGTCCCATCAAATGAAAGAGAGGGAGAGAGGAAGGAAGGGAGAAGGGAAGGAAGGAAGGAAGGGAGAAGGGAAGGGAAGGGAAGGGAAGGGAAGGGAAGGGAAGGGAAGGGAAGGGAAGGGAAGGGAAGGGAAGGAAGGAAGGAAGGAAGGAAGGAAGGAAGGAAGAAGAGGAAGAAAGGAAGGAAGGAAATGGAATGTGGAAGTGGAATGGAGTGTGGAATGGAGTGTGGAATGGAGTGTGGAATGGAATGGAATGGAGTGTGGAATGGAATGGAATGGAATGGAATGGAATGGAATGGAATGGAATGGAATGGAATGGAATGGAATGGAATGGAATGGAATGGAATGGAATGGAATGGGTATCAGAAGAGGTCGATTTGCAGTGCAGGCACCAAGCCCCAATGATAAAACTCGTGGCAAATATATATATATATTACTGGTTTAATACTTCAAACTTTTGTGGAAACTATTACTTCTTCCAAGAGATGGACAGAAAATCAAGACACCGTGAATTTTCAATTAAAATTATCCTGTATTTCATGCACATTCTAAGTTTACAGACAAAACAAATGTAATGCTCAAAAAATCCTAATGTCTGAAAAGTTTTGAAAACAAAGTTTTGAAAAGCTGAAACAAGTATATATTTTAAAACTCCTGCAAGGCTTTTTTTAAAAATCATGTTTGATTTTATGAAAAATATTCATTGTATATTTACTTTGCATATGCTATACTGTATATATAAAATAAAATCCAGGGTATATGAGTCATTGACAAATTATAAATCATTTGACTTCTTCATTGTTTCACTAGACAGTTTACTCAATAGGTAGCATAAAAGAGAAAATGAATTGTCTCCTTAAAACTGTGGTTCTGCAGGTTCTCTTGCCTGAGGCTCTGAGGCCTCAGAGTCAATCCCACCATCAGCCAAAGCTGAGCAGGGCTCTGGTGGGGAAAAAAAAATGAATAAAAACTAAAAATAAAAATAAAACTACTGTTCAATGTGATTTGGGAGGTGGCATGGTGTATAAAGCACTGGACTCTGAAGCATGAGGTCTGAAGTTTGATGACACTGTATATGACCAGTGATGCTTTGGTTCTCTCTTTTCCTGATTAATAATTTAAAAATTAAAATTTTTAAGATTCATGAGAAGGAAGAAAACCAGAAAAAACACTTTTTAAATTGTTGTAGTTACTATTATTGTTGTTGTTGATGTCATCATTAGATATGACAGAAACAGATAGAGATGGGGAAGACAGAGAGGGGAAGAGAAAGATAAGACACCTGCAGACCTTCACCGACTGGGATCCTTACGCAGGTCCTTGCGCTTTGAGTCACATGCGCTTAACCATCTGTGCTATACTACCCAACTCCCCAGAACATCACTTTTGCACACGTAATGCTGGAGTTTGAACTCAAGACCTAATGGTTGAGTCCAACCTCTTATCACACTGCACTTTTTTAAACTGCTAGTATTAAGTAGCAGCATAATTTATCAAACATATTAAAATCGTTCTTTTGTCAGATAAATGTAAATAAAGACAACAATGAGATACCACCTTACCCCTGTGAGAATGGCATACATCAAAAAGGACAGCAGCTGGAAAGGCTGTGGAGACAAAGGAACCCTCCTGCACTGCTGGTCAGCATGTAAATTGGTCCAACTTTTATAGAGAGCAGTCTGGAGAACTCTCACAAGGCTGGACATGACCTTCCATATGACCCAGTAATTCCTCTCCTAGGGATATACTCCAAGGACTCCATAACATCCAACCAAAAAGATATGTGTACACCTATGTTCACAACAGCACAATTCAGAACAGCAAAATCCTGGAAGCAACCCAGGTGCGCAACAACAGATGAGTGGCTGAGAAAGCTGTGGTGTATATATAAACAATGGAATGCTACACAGCTATGAAAAACAATGAACCCACCTTCTCTGACCCATCTTGGATGGAGTTAGCAGGAATTATGTTAAGTGAGCTAAGTCAGAAAGACAAAGATGAGTATGGGATGATCCCATTCATAAACAGAAGCTGAGAAAGAAGAAAGGTAAACAAAAAGCAGGCTCTTAATTTGGAGTAGGGCACCTAAGTAAAAATCTCTAGGTTGAGGGCACGGAGGAAGTTCGACGTCATTGGGGGGACGGGGTGGGCAGACAGTCTTTTGGTGGTGGGAATGGCATTTATGTATGCTCCTATTAATCACTATCTGAGGGGAAAAATTGATTGAATGTCACACTTTTTAATGCACAGACCATAGGCTGAGTCTTTGATATGCTGACTCTCTTAAAAGCTTAGACCAGGGAGAACAGAAGCAACTGGTGGCACAGCTATACACAAACAATGTCAAAGGACATAAATTATGGTGATGTCATGTATGATACAGCAAATCCTAACAAAGGGATTTTTGAAAGTTAACCCAATTGCCAAATAATATGATTATAGCAATAACTATCTATTGCCTTCTTAAACTCTAAGACAGCAGGAACCTCCCGCTTCCTCTATAGAGCCTGTATTTCTCCCAGTCCTGGAACCTCTAGGGTGGGGCTCACTTTCCTGCATGCTTCTCTCAGTTCATACCAAATGATATTGCATCTGCCTATCCCAACCTAATCAATGCAACAAGTATTAACTCAGTATGCTTCACTTCAGACTGCCTCCAGAGACTTCAGGTGTGGAATGACAATCCTTCAGCCTCATTACTCAGGTGAAAGCTTTCCTTTCATAGTATTCTCTAATTCCATTCCAGGTGGTTCACTTCCTAACAAAGTCCCAAAACCTAGATATAGACCAGGTCCCATGAGATAGGGCAGATATACACATGTATCCATAAATTAGGGCAAAATATATACCTGAAAGCAAAAGTGCACAATAGTCTGCAGTGAGTCAGTATGAAGTTCATAATGAAATAGTCTCTACTTAAGACTTAGATACCCTCCTCACCTACTTCCTATTACAGTTCTCTCACTCACTTCAAAGCTAACCTTATCAAAGCAAGGACTGCAAAGCTGAATAAGGGCAAGAGACTCGCAGCTATCTACAAAACAGAGATTCCCCCCAACTCTTCATCTGCACTATTCCAGCCTTTAGGTTCATGATTAGTCAACATCTTCTTTGGCTTTATATGTTAACTCTATTTTCAGCCACCAGGTTCCAGATGCTACCATGATGCCAACCAGACTTCCCCGGACAGACAACCCCACCAGAACCCTGCCCCACTAGGGAAAGAGAGGCAAGCTGGGAGTATGGATTGACCTATCAAAACCCATGTTCAGCGGGGAAGCAATTACAGAAGCCAGACCTTCCACCTTCTGCATCCCACAATGACCTTGGGTCCATACTCCCAGAGGGATAAAGAATAGGAAAGCTATCAGGGGAGGGATGGGATACAGAGTTCTGATGGTGGGAATTGTGTGGAGTTTTACCTCTCTTATCCTATGGTTTTATCAATGTTTCCTTTTTATAATTTTTTTTAAAAAATGGAAAAAATTGATCCTGAGATAATTTTTTCCTTTTTTTATTATGAAGCAACCAAGAAAGACACACTGGGTTTATAGTTCTAACTTACATGGAGATAAAAGTTCAAATTAAAAGGTCTATAGTATTCCGTTGTTTTCCTTTTGGTGTATGAGGTTAGACTTTATACCATCTCCAAGAAAGTTAGATATTGTATGCCCTGTGTCTTTCTTGTTTGCTTCTCCTGAGTGCATGTTTGTCTTTCAGTGTATCTCCAGAAAGATTACTGTAACTGTTTTCAGTTATTTGGGGCACCTGCCCAAAGGAATTGTTAAGACATATGCTAACAGTGTTCAGTTATTTAAAGAACTACCAGACTGTTTTCCAACTGTCTGCATCACTTTATATTCACACTAGAAGTTATGTGAATACATTTTGATCTCTACATCCTTGTCAACACTTTTGAATGTTTTTGTACATTTGATTCTAGCCATATTATCTTAGGTAGGAGCTAGTAGCTCATTACAGTTTTGATTTAAATTTCATTAATGACTTTCAATGTTGGACAGGACAGTAGAAAAGGTAAATAAAGCTAAGAGCATGTCACTTATATTTTCCATATTAAATATACACTTTATTTGGTAGTAGCACAATGAATTCTCTAAGTGGATAGAAACTGAGGGAATACTTCTGATTCAATTTATGAAATTGGCACTACCTTTATAATTAATCCAGGTAACAAACTTTTTTGTTGTTTAATTTGACAGGACACAGTAAAATTCAGAGGGGTGGAATGAAAGGGAGGGGGAGCAAGAGGGGTAGAGAGAGCAAGAGAAAGAGCTTCCCCCCTGTAGATGACAGCTTGAACTCAGTATAACATAACTGAAAATGCAAGTAACTATGAAAATTACTGAGAACCTCAAAAAGTTTTAACTGTCAATGAAAAGAATGCAGTGATTAGAGACTGCTGATTTACAGTCATATAAAAGTAACGATTTACTTTTTAGCAATATGAATTATAGCAATTGAAATTTCTTTTTAAGAAAATCTACTACTGTTCTTACTTTTACCAAACAGATAAAATGATCATAACTTTTAACCACTCAAATTCTAATAAAACTTAAAAGAGGGACAAATATATATCAGTAAAATTATTAGCATGGTCAGTAACTTAGCTTAAAATATTAACAAAAGGAGCCAGGCAGTGGCGCACCTGGTTAATCAGACTTATTACAGCACAAAAGGATCTATGTTCAGGCCTCTGGTCCCCACCTGCAGGAGGGAAAAGCTTTGCAAGTGATGAAGCAGGGCTACAGGTATCTCTCTATTCCCTTCTCTATCTCTCCCCTCTCATGTTTTGACTGTCCCTATTCAATAAATAAATATAATTAAAAAAATAAAATATTTAAAATGTTAACAGAAGATACTGAAAAAAAATCAATTGTTCAGGACTTAGAACCTACAACTGCCACAAAGAAACAATATTATCCAGAAGATTTAGATTCTTAAATTTATGTAGAGTGTTTTTTAACTATATTACTGATGTAAATCGCTTTCCTCATTTATGAATGGACACACTGAGTTGTCAGAAAAGTCGACACAGTTTAACATAGAAAAACAGAAAAATAGTAGTTAAAACAGTGTGGTATTGGAACAAAAATGGTCATATGAGCCAGTAGGATATGATAGAGCTCAGAACTTAATCCACATGTATAGGCACCTCATATATGACAAAGGGGCCAAATCTGCCCTAAGTAGAAAAGATCTCTTTTTTTAAAAAAATTAATTATTTATTTATTCCCTTTTGTTGCCTTTGCTGTTTTTTTTTGTTGTTGTTGTTGTAGTTATTATTGTTGTTGTCATTGTTGGATAGGACAGAGAGAAATGGAGAGAGGAGGGGGCAAGACAGAGAGGGGGAGAGAAAGACAGACACCTGCAGACCTGCCTCATCGCTTGTGAAGCGACTCCCCTGCAGTTGGGGAGCCAGGGCTCGAACTGGGATCCTTAGATTGGTCCCTGCGCTTTGTGCCACCTGCTCTTTACCCACTGCACTACAGCCCAACTCCCAGAAGATCTCTTTAACAAGCAGTGCTGGACAACTACATGTGAAAAATGAAACCAGACCACCAACAAACACCATACACCAAAACTAGTCTAAAATGGATCAAAGATCTAGATACTAGACATGAATGTATAAAACATTCATAAAACATTTCATGACATTAACACTAAAAACATATTTGGAAACTTCACCCCATGGGCAAGGAAACAAAAACAAGATTGAACAAATGGGGCTATATCAAATTAGAAAGCTTCTACACATCAAAAGAAAACTCCCTAAGGATAAACATGAAACCTAGTAACTGGGAGAACATTTTCATACACCATACTTCAGGCAAGCAGTTGATATAAAACATCTATAAAGAACTCACACAGTTCAACAAGAAGAACAACCTAATAAATGGACAGGAGATATGAATAAATAGTTCTCTAAAGAAGAGATAGACATGGCCCACAGACATATGTGGAAATGTTCCAATTCACTTATCACCAGAGAAGTACAAATTAAAACCATATTGAGATACCACCTCACACCTGTGAGAATGGTCCTCATCAACAAAACAGGAGAGGATAAGCATTGGAAAGGATGTGGAGAGAGAGGAACTCTATTACACTGCTGGTGGGAATGCAAACTGGTATAAGCACTATATATATGGAGAACAGTATGGAGAATCCTTAAACAAATATAGATGGAAATACCTTATAATCCAGCAATTCCACTCCTAAGCATTTATCCAGAAGAGATAATAACACTAATTTGAAGGGATATATGTACCCCCATTTTCATAGCTGCTTTATTCACAATAGCCAAAATTTGAAATCAACCAAAATACCCTTTGAAGATAACTGAATAAAAAAGTTATGGGACATATACTCACTGGAGTACTACTCAGCAATAAAAAGGATGATATTGTGTCCTTTGGGCTAAAATGGATGGATTATGCTTAGTGAAGTAAGCAAGGAGGTAAAGGAAAACTACAGGATGGTTCCACTCACATGTGGAATTTATAGACCTTTATTATTTTGTAATTTATTTATAATTTATAGAACACACATACTTGAAACAAATAAAATTCCAACCTATATTTAGATTGTGGAAAATTATAATGGCTACCTAAGGAGGTGGGCACAGACTTTCAGTGGCAGGGAACATGATGGGAAAAGTATGTCATGACTTTCCCAACAACCCAATAATTTTATCTGTTCTATTTTACTAAAAATTTAAAGTAAAAAAAATTAATAAAAGCTTTACATGTGAAATACTGTAAGATGATTCCACATATTTAACCTAAAAAACAACTGGTAACAATCTACTATTCCCTAGAACTGACCTTCCTTTCTGGACCTTCTGTTTCACTAAGTGTATAGGGCAAGGGAGGTGGTCATGTTATGGCTAGCTTACAGTAAGAAAGCAACAGCAATTTTTAAAAGGTTCCCTTTTACATGTAACATTTGTATTTCACTAAATATATACTTGCTGGGTAATATTAAAAATACAACCTTATGTCATGTACAATTCAAATACTGTGATGATAAATTATACTATACTTCAAAATACTAGTTATGCAAACCAATATGGAGTCAGGAAATAACAATTGCTATTAACAATATCCATAGTTATAATTAGCAATATTGGAATTCAAAGTTAACAGCACTATAGTTCTAAGTACTTTATATGTACTCTTTTAATTCAACTCAACAGTAATTATATGCTGAAGTTTACCACTTTTTTTTTTTTTTTTAGAAGAGGAAGCTGAGGAGGAGTAAAACTATTCAGGAATAGTTTGTTTCTAAATCGAAATTAAAAAGCAGAGAGGCCAGGGAGAAAGGTCAATAGTGGAGCAGCTGATTTGCATAAAGATCTAGGTTTGATCCCTAGCTACAGCATAGGTCAACAAGAACTCCAAAATGCTTCTCCTACTTATTCCCTCACTTTAAAATTAGAAAAAAAGGTGGGCCAAGGAGGAGGCACAATAGTAATGCTAATGCTGGCACTTGTTCAGCTATCACAATGAAAATATTAAGAGGACATCATCAAAGAAAAACACAGCAATCATAATTCCATAGTATTACATGTACATACAGAGAAAAGTGAGACGAATGAAAGCAATGTAAAAGAGAAAGGAAGCAGTTCTGGTCATACATATTGACTAGCTTAGTCAATTTAAGTTGATAATTACTTTTTTATGTATTTTATTTTTTAAGATTTTATTTATTGATAAGGTAAGAGAGAGAAAGAACCAAACATCTATCTCTCTGGTATATATGCTGCTGGGGATTAAACTCAAGACCTCATGCTTGAGAGTCTAATGCTTCACTGTGCCACCTCCCGGAACAATGATAATTACTTTTTAAAGAATTTAAGAGAGATCAAGGGACCAAGAACATTACTTTGGCACATAAAATGCCAGGACTGAAATTGGAACCACATGCTTGATAGCCCAAGGCTTTACCTACTGAATTTCTTCACAAACTGTAATTCTTGTTTTTAACCAAAAAGTTTTCTAAATCTTTGCAACACATGGAAGACCAAAGTTTTAGAAATACTGCTTTGGCATATTTTGAACATACATCTTGCTACAGATTTATATTACTGTATTTTTATTATAGGATATCGTAACTCCAGCTGAGGGTGTCATAAGATAGACCTACTACTCCCAGTAAGTTTTTCTTTTTATTTGATAGAACAAAGAGAGACTGATGAGAGGAGATAGAGAGGGAGAGAAAGACACCTGCAGATTGCTCTACCTCTCCTGAAGCTTCCCCACTGCAGGTAAACCCAGGTCCTTATTCTCGGTAACAGATATGCTCAACAGGGTGCACCACTGCCCATCACCCCCACACACAAAATATTTAGAGACTATATTCTATATGCACACATTCCAAATTAGCACGTTACCTGATATTCAGAATCCAGTCTAAATGAAGAGTCTCTTGAGTGATAGGTATCATTTAGACTACTACCTCTGCTTCCAGACATCATTCTAGCACTTAAAGAGGTGGAGGGTTGAACAGAAATTCTTCTTGGAATCCTTGAAGGTTTAGAGTCCATTATCAATCTTCCTGTAAAATGCATATTTTTATTAATTGCCTTCAAGAAACAAGCAAATCTTAAATTCTTATTCATCAGTTCAAATCAATCATGAAAATTAACTGACATGGGGTGGAGGCAGATAGCATAATAGCTATGCAAAGTGACTCTCATGTCTGAGACTCCATAGTTCCAGGTTCAATTCTCCCACACCACCATAAACCAGAGCTGAGCAGTGCTCTGGCAAAAATAAATAAAATGTAAAAAAATTAACTGATATGGTAAACTTGGAGACTGTCATCAGAACTATATAAGGCACACGTACAGAGCCTAAGTGCCCTAGTGCCCCTAAGATGAAGAAAACATGATGTAAGTGAGGTAATGGACTCAAGTTTGTCATGTCCTAATCTAGAGTTTATTATGTATACCATGAGCATTAGGTATACTGTACTATTTGCACACCTCTTAACATAATATGCTCTCACATGCTTGTGTGTGGGAAGTCTATGTACTTCCTATTCAACATCTTAATACAAATTTTTCTTTGTACATACTTTTATTAAGACATTAAACTTCTTATGTTGCAAATTTGTCTATCAAGTGCAAATAATTTCTTTAACATTTTTTTAATATTTATTTATTCATTCCCTTTTGTTGCCCTTGTTGTTTTATTATAATTATTGGTGTCATCATTGTTGGATAGGACACAGAAATGGAAAGAGGAGGGGAAGACAGAGAGGGGGAGAGAAAGACACCTGCAGACCTGCTTCACCTCTTATGAAGCAACTCTCCTGCAGGTGGGGAGCCAGGGACTCGAACTAGGATCTTTACGCCAGGCCCTGCACTTTACATCACCTGAGCTTAACCTGCTGTGCTACCGCCCGACTCCCATTTATTTTATTTTATTTTAATATTTTTTAATATTTATTTTATTTATTCCCTTTCGTTGCCCTTGTTGTTTTATTGTTGTAGTTATTATTGTTGTTGTCGTTGTTGGATAGGACAGAGAGAAATGGAGAGAGGAGGGGAAGACAGAAAGGAGGAGAGAAAGACACCTGCAGACCTGCTTCACCGCCTGTGAAGTGACTCCCCTGCAGGTGGGGAGCTGGGGTTCGAACCGGGATCCTTATGCCGGTCCTTGTGCTTTGCGCCACCTGCGCTTAACCCGCTGCGCTACAGCCCGACTCCCCATTTTTTTTTAAATTTTTTTTTTCCTCCAGGGTTATTGCTGGGCTCGGTGCCTGCACCATGAATCCACCGCTCCTGGAGGCCATTTTTCCCCCTTTTTGTTGCCCTAGTTGTTGCAGCCTCATTGCGGTTATTATTGCCATTGTTGACGTTGCTTTGTTGTTGGATAGGACAGAGAGAAATGGAGAGAGGAGGGGAAGACAGAGAGGGGGAGAGAAAGATAGACACCTGCAGACCTGCTTCACCGCCTGTGAAGTGACTCCCCTGCAGGTGGGGAGCCGGGGGCTCGAACCGGGATCCTTACGCCGGTCCCCTGGACTTTGCGCCACGTGCGCTTAACCCACTGCGCTACCGCCCGACCCCCCCCCCCCATTTATTTTATTTTAAAGAGAGAAAACCAGAAAGAAAGACCAGAACACTGCTCAGTTCTGGCTACGGTAGTGCTAGGGACTGAACCTGAGACTACGGAGCCTAGGCATCAAAGTCTTTTGTGGACTTCAGGTGGAGTGACCATGGAGTAGCAGTAACTGAAAGGAACACCAGATAAAGCAAAGAAAAAACATCTGGAATCTCACAACACTGCAACTGTAAAACTTGAAGAAATTCACTAAACTGTAGGTGGATGCAGTCATTCATGGCATGAGACACAGAAGAGACTCTCAAGACAAAACAGCTTCACTAAAGAGTCGGCAGTGGGCAGGCAGCAAGCACCATTTTGACAGTCACACAGCAAAACACACTGGCCTGGCTCTAAGAGGGTGGGGAAAATTTAATCTGAAACTAAAACTCTTGAGGCTTGCTCAGATTGCAGTAATGGGCTGCCAGAAACCAGAATATAATCTGAAACAAGGCAGCAAGAACCCAATCTGTCTACTCAAAGTAACAGAGAAGACTCTACTCACCTCCCGCAACATATAAACAACACAGCCACAGCACGACCTGCTGGCTGAGGCGCAGAAACCACACTTAAACCAAACTATGGGGAAAAACACATCTGTTGAAACTCGGTGATTTTGGGAAAAAAGTCTCAGTTTGAATTCAGAAAGATTATTATGAAGGTAATTCAAAACTCTAATCATAGGATCTCAGAGATTTCACCAGAGAGCTAGAAAATGCACAAAGAAAATGTTAAACAAAGCTATGTGAAGTGAAGGACACTTTGGATGGAGTTTAGGATTACATAAGAGGACTGGTAAGTAGAATAAATCAACTTGAGAAGACAATACTAGGACTAGAAGATAAAATCACCACAATCTCTGAGTGCGAATCTGTTGGAGGAAAGGATCATGAAAAATAAAGCAATTCTTTGTGAAACTGCAGACTTCATCAGAAAAACAAATGTGAGTTTACTAGGATACCTGAGGATAAGGAGAAAGAGCAGAGAATATATTCAAAGAAATCACAACAAAAAAATTTTCCACACCTGGGAAACACATACACACACCCTACACATACACGTACAAACACAGACTCCAAGATTCACAAACATATAGAAAGCAAAGGAAATAAGTGACTCGCACTCAAACAGGTCCACACTGAAACAGGATCACAAATAATGAAAACAAAGTTCTAAGAAAAAAATATCATATGAAATTAATTTTGGCAAGTAGTAAAGATGATACATTTGGAAAAAATGCTGATTACAGAGAACAGATGGCAATTTAATAAATTCATTTTCTAACTTGGGAAAATAAAGGTGTTTACAAACCCATAAAATTTTTTTCCTATTTTTTAATATTTATTTTCCCTTTTGTTGCCCTTGTTTCTTTTCATTGTTGTAGTTATTACTGTTGTTATTGATGTCATCGTTAGATAGGATAGAGAGAAATGGAGAGGAGGGGAAGATACAGGGGGGAGAGAAAGATAAAACACCTGCAGACCTGCTTCATCACCTGTTAAGCAACTCCCCTGTAGGTGGGGAGCCTGGGGCTCTAACCAGGATCCTTGCACCGGTCCTTGGGCTTTGCACCTCATGCGCTTAACCCACTGTGCTATTGGTAGCCTGACTCCCCCATAATAACTTTAAAAGTCCCTAGTTCCAACCTGCAAAGGGGCAGAAGCTTAACAAGTGGTGAGGCAGTGCTACAGGTGTCTCTCTTCCTCTCTCTCACCTTCAATTTCTCTCTAGCCTTAAAAAAAAAAGTAGCAGGTTTGTTATTTTATTAAGAGGTCTATAAAACAGTACTAAAGAAAACTACTTGCTATTTGAAAATTTAAATAGGGAGAGAAAATTATTTTTAAGAGATATAGGTCTATAGACAGTTCTTTAATTACTCTTCCTAATCATACCTCTTATAGTTTACTTTGAATAAATTCATACACAATTCTTATTTGCAGAAGGAAACTAACCTAGTAAGAAATCTACTCAAGGTGTCGGGCGGTGGCGCAGTGGGTTAAGCGCATGTGGCGCAAAGCGCAGGAACCAGCATAAGGATCCCGGTTCGAGGCCCCGGCTCCCCTGCGCTTCACAGGCAGTGAAGCAGGTCTGCAGGTGTCTATCTTCCTCTCCCCTTCTCTGTCTTCCCCTCCTCTCTCCATTTCTCTCTGTCCTATCCAACAACGAATTGCATCAACAAGGGCAATAATAATAACCACAACGAAGCTACAACAAGGGCAACAAAAGGGGGAAAAAAAAATGGCCTCCAGGAGCGGTGGATTCATGGTGCAGGCACTGAGCCCAGCAATAACCCTGAAGGAGGAAAAAAAAAAAAGAAAAAAGAAATCTACTCAAAATAAACCTTCAGGCAAAAGTCCAAGAGGCAGAGTCCTAAGAGAGATATAATTTATGCTGCATGAAACTATTTTGGGTATCTCCTCTACGTAAGTTGATTAAATTTTGACGATGTAGGTGTTACAAGAATACTTACATAATTTTGTTGCATAAGTTGTAGGTCAAAAACAAAACAAAAAAGTGTAATTTAAAAACTTATACTAGGTCACTTACAAGATACTATGAGCTTTTCAAGTTCATTCAACAAACTAGTTTAGACACTGTGCCAGGCACATTAATTCTAGTGAAGGGGATGAGAAAAGACAACTCTAAATGTACTTATAACTTTAAGCTCTAAATGTACTTAAAACTTGAGACTTTAAAAAAGTTGTAGCATACCACAACAACTTACACAAATAATGAAAGGTTTAAGCAAAGCTAACAAATAGAACATAGGCACTTGAATCTCAATGCTTGTAATCAAGACTTAAAGGGCACACTAACAACAAAAAAATTCACTTTTGCGGATTTTTTTCAACAATCAATAAAATGGTCTCTTGATTTTCTTCTGTCACTATATATAGGTTCTTATTTAATTTTTCTTTGCTTAGATTTAATTCAAAACTTGGGTAGATAAGTTCTCTGCTTAATAAAATAAAATTATCGGTGACTGGGCGGTGGTGCAGTGGTTTAAACGCACATGGTTTAAATGAAGCTCAAGAACCCAGGTCAGGGATCCTGGTTTGAGCCCCTGGCTCCCCACCTACAAGGGGGGTCACTTCACAGGCGGTGAAGCAGGTCTGCAGATGTCTTTTTCTCCCCTCTGTCTTCCCGTCCTCTCTCAATTTCTCTGTCCTATTCAACAACAACAGCAGCAGCAGCAGCAGCAGCAGCAGCAGCAGCAGCAGCAGCAGCAACAGCAACAGCAACGAGAAACAAGGGCAACAAAAGAGGGGAAAAAAGCCTCCAGGAGCAGTGGATTCATAGTGCAGGCACTGAGTCCCATTGATAACTCTGGAGGCAAAAAAAATTAAATTAGCACCAGGGTTGACTACACAAATATGCAATTAGAAGCCATTACAACCTCTGCTGCTGACACTGAAATACTCAATATATCATTGAACTTGTGTAGTAAGTGAAGGGGACCTTGTGTAGAAGAGTGTGTCAACATACTTTGCCACTGAGTTTCCTCATCACTGAAGTTAGCTTTTTTTAAGAAATGAAACAATTAGCAGTCCAACAAAATCTTATTTTATTTTTAAAAATAGATTATATAACATGCTGAATTTTCTTATAATACTAAAAGTTCACTTTACTATCTTTATAGAACCATAGAATTACTGCAACAGATTTAGAAACAGAATAGCTTAAATAACAAGGACTATTGGGAAGAGACACAACATCACTAACACAAAATAGTAAAGATATAAAGTAGATGGACAAAAGGCAATTAATTTATTACATCTTAAGCAGAAATAATATACTTAATAACTTTTTTTTTTTCTTCCAGGAAGTAAGGAACGGAAGACAAGGAAGCAAACCAAAATAAGATGGTTTTAAAGAATGAGTAGTATGGACAAAAGTGAGGTGGTATACATAGATAGGACTTGCAGGGTGAGACACCTGCAGACCTGCTTCACCGCCTGTGAAGCGACTCCCCTGCAGGTGGGGAGCCGGGGACTAGAACAGGGACCCTTAAAAGGCCAGTCCTTGCGCTTTGTGCCACATGCGCTTAACCCACTGCGCCACCACCCGACCCCCAAGAACTAGTTTTTAAGGTTCAAATTTTGTCCTTTTAAACTTGCTGACATAAGTGGGAGTAGCTAATTTAAAAACCTGCTGTTCAACTTAGCTAGCCTAACCAGTAGAGTCACAGAGAAATATATGTGAGAGCAAGAAAAACCAGTTTTAACCATGAGTTCAGACCAGAGTTAAAAAAGGTCTTTTTTTTTTTTTTCCAAACATTAAGAATAGTAAAAAACCAAAAACCCAGTCAACTCTTAAATTATAATTATCTCCTCTCACATTTTGGGTTACTTTGTGATTAGCAGCTGTATTAAAGATAGAAAATTTGTAAAATAATGATATGAACAAAGACAAGTTATTTCACCATAATGAAATTCTGCTTTAGTGAATCCAAGCAGATCTTAGTATGAACTTGAAAGATCTTAGCTTAAGTTGTAATGATTCTGTTGTGATCAGTTTCTGATTATTTAACATTTTTTTAATTTGCTGGTTGAAAATGAATTTTAATGTTAGCCTATACATTTCCTACTGTTCTTTATTACTGGCACTTAATTATCTGTAATAACAGAAAAAAATACATTAGCAAAAATAAACTAAAAATAATTTTTATTTGACTTAAAAGACAAAATAGCTCCCCATTCTCAACAGCATACCCCAAAGCATAACTTTTCCAAAATAGTTAATTTCAGTTGATCTTTTTATGCGATGTGCTGCAACTTTCCATTTAATTTATTTCAGTTTGGGGGGACAAACTGCTCAGCAACCCACCTCCTCTGTAAAAGTCCTAGCATGACTTTGCAATTTCCTAATCAAATTATTTCTTATCCATCACACCTCAAGTAAAACAACACTATCTGTAAAATTTACAAGATTAAAAAGCCCCTCTCTGTGTTACAACAATACTCTTTATTTACACTATAATAGTAGTTCTAAATACACTAGTTGGAAAACTAAATTGAGTGTTATGGAAAGCAAACACCTGTCAAGCTAATTCTTAAAAAATGAAACCCTGGGGATCGGTCGGTGGTGCAGTGGGTTAAGTGCACGTGGCGCAAAAGCGCCAAGGACCGGCCTTTTAAGGATCCCTGTTCTAGCCCCCGGCTCCCCACCTGCAAGGGAATCGCTTCACAGGCAGTGAAGCAGGTCTGCAGGTGTCTATCTTTCTCTCCCCCTCTGTCTTCCCCTCCTCTCTCCATTTCTCTCTGTCCTGTCCAACAACGAACAACATCAACAATGGTAATAATAAGGACTACAACAACAAGGGCAACAAAAAGGGGGGAAAATGGCCTCCAGGAGCGGTAGATTCATGGTGCAGGCACCGAGCCCAGCAATAACCCTGGAGGATAAAAAAAAAAAAAAGAAACCCTAATCTAGTAGGCAGAATACAACAAATACAAATTACAAAAAAATATTTTACATCATTTGACAATTCTACACTATTAAAATTATTTCCTTAAGAGATAAAGCAAATTTGTGGGCACCTCTTAAACATATACCAACCAAAGGGTTGTTTGAAGTGGACATGGAGATGAAATTTGCTGAACACATCAGTCACAGATGACATTTTACATTCAAGTTGATAGCTGACACCTTCATGTAGGACTAATAGAAATCTTTGGACTTTAGCTGATAAGATAAGGTCTCTTACAGAGAAAATGAGAACTCACTTGTACTTACATAAATTGGAATTTTCAATCATTCTTACTAAAGACATCTGAACCAGAATTGCAACTTTGGCTAAAACAGAAAGTTGTAAGAAGTTCTTACCTAGATTATTTGTAGTAAAGGTGTGTGTGTGTACACAAACTATTAAGTATATGAATATACTAATATATTTTGCAGTATAGTGGGGGGGCAATTCTACAGGGAGAAAGAATAAAAATTTCAAGTTATACTGACGAGGGAGGGTGAATATAAACAATTGAACTATATACCTATTAAAGATTCATTCTACAAGTATCTCCTCCTAATTCAAATCCTCTCAACTCTAGGAACTACCTATTTTAACTGAAAATTTTAAATAATCACGACAAAATTAAGTCTACACTGAGTATTAAACAATCACGATAAAATCAAGTCTAGAACTAAGCCACGACTAACATCACTGTCTCACAAAATGTTGTAAAGTCGTAAATGAAGTAGTAAACTCGTTTCTCAAGCAAAATTTGTCATGTATATATCACACAAACTATGCAATATGTCTGCCTTGTATACTTAGCAATGTACAAGCACTGCTTAACTTTTAAAATTAAAGTCCGTCTTTAATCTTACTTAGTTCTGGGCAGAAACTAGTAATGGGGGAGGGGTAAAAAGAAAAAAAAATGCCTTTGAAAGTCCGGCAAAATCAGAAAAACTTACTCAGTTTTACTTGGCACACCTCCTCCTATCAGTGCCTCACCACACCGATAGTGGCAGTTCGTCAGCAAGCCAGACTCCCCCACACAGTCATGTCTACACGCAGGCAGCGCAGCGCTTTCAGCCTTTCGTGGGGGAGGGGCTCTGAACACGGTCAGTCTCACTACGCAGTTTCATCAAAATGAGGATTCTGCGAGTAGTGTCTTCCATATTTGTACTTCTTACGCCAACAGGTTCCCTCTCTCTCTCGCTCTCATTGCGTTTTGTCACCGATTTTTGAAAAACAGAACAATTTACCACAACACAGAGAGAACTCCCAAAGTAAGTAGTCAAGAACTGGAGCGATCCATGAGCAAACCTTCCCCGCAACGAAGCGGGTCAGGAGAAGTCTGTGCAATTCGCCGCCGGGGTGGCAGAGCCAACCTGCCCCCGCCTTCGGCAGCGCGATCCCCAAATAAACGCCGCACGCTCGGGAGGGCCCCTTTCATCCAGCCCAAGAGAGGCAGTCACAGACCAAAGTGTGATTCAAGCCCTTCGCCCACGACCCGCCTAGAAGGAAGACACACAACCGGCCCCCTCGGCCCGTCACAAACTCCTTCAGGGCACGTAAGGCCGCCGCACAGGAGGTCTGCACCCAGCTGCCCTCCACACTCCACACCCAGGTCGCTCTCCCTCCGCCGCCCAGACCGTCAGCTCAGGAAGCGGCGCCGCGATCTCAGGCCGGCCTTGGATTCCCTCCCCTCCCCCAACCGCGGCCTGGACTCGAACCACCTCCCCGGGCGGGAGAAGCCCGAGCTCCGCAGTGTATTACCTCTGCTTCCGAGCCCGCATTAAACAGGGCGCGTCCCGTCGCAGCTACCACACCACCGTCTTCCTCCTCACAGTTCTAGGCCTGTAAAGCGAAGATGAGCAGTCGACAGCAAAGCACAATGGCGCCCGCCCCTCTCCTGAATCCGGCGCAGAAGCAGCCGCCACCGTTAAGTGCCCCTCCCTTCTCACCCTCCTCCCTCCCGGCCTCCCCCCCCACACTTCGCGGACTCCGCTGGCATCTCGCGAGAGTGGCGGCGCTGCGGGGATCCGAGAGCTGCGGACTGGCTCCACGTACCCCACCGCGGGGTGGTGCTCTGACTGCGGCAACCGTTGAAGGGCTGCTCCCGGGGGAGGCTACGAGGCGCCACCGGTAAGCGGTTGCGGCTGGTTGGCCGGCGGACAGCTGCTGGGCCGGCGAGCGTGCCGTCCCGCACGGCCGGGCCCTGGAGGCCAGGCCCTGTTGGCCGCCCTATCCTAGCCGAGGACGGACTCATGTCCTACCCTGCTTCCCCCAGCGCCCGAGTCCCTGCGATAGGTTTTGGCCTCCCCAGGCTAAGGGCCCGCAGCTAGAAATACCGCCCGGCTTTTTTCTTTTTTTCTTTTTTTTCTTTTGCACGTGGTGAGTGGCGCACTGAATGTGTATTGACGAACCAAGCACCAGCTTTCCTTCTTTTCCACCTCTTCACCTGCCCATCATTTTATCAGCCTTAAGCCCTCCTCCCTTTTAAGGATTGGAGTCAGTTTGCCCAGACCATTCCTTCCTTGTGGTAATTCGGGTTGGTGATGTAATCTTTCAGTCATGTCCTTCAAAATCGGGAGACTGACTTTTGATAGTACAACTACAGATTGTACAGTAAAGAAATCATTAAGAGTAGAGAGAAGGAGGGGAGATGCTAAGGTAGATGTGACTATGAGATGAGACTTTAAAAAGCTGTAAATATGGTAAACTAACGTGTAAATGAATACTGGACTATACTAAGAGGGAGGGAGTAGGTGAGAAAAAGCCAAGGTTTTTATGGGCTTACATAATGTAAGGATTTAGGTAATGTGAGGATTTTCCAATGTGTCAAAATTCAGAAGCAAGGATATTTCTGAAACTTGGAGGCATACTGAATGACACTTGATTTTTAAAAGTAAGCGATTTTTAGAGATTCACTGGGTCCAAATAATTCCAACAAGTGTGAGGTTTATGTGCATTTCCTTAAAGGAATGAGAACGTAGTACTTCTGAAAGGAATGGTCTAGTTATTATCTCCAATTCAGTTGTGTCTTGGAGACTAAAGACCTGTCCATGGTTCTCTATTATAGCTTGGAAAATACAGTTCTTCTGAGATTTAAAGTTTGACCGTTATTTAAGGTTGGCACATGAATGCCAGCCCAACTTTTTAGGATGTGAGTTCAAGATTAAGTATTTGGTATGGCATAAAATGAACACATAGTATTTTTGAGAAAATTAATTTCCTCCTTTTTATGGAACTAATTTTTTCCAGCCTATTTGTATAGACTTGTATTTGTGTAGACTTTTGGTTATGGACACATACACCTTGAAGCACCAGACTGCTTGGATTCAAATCTCAGACCTGTCTTTTACTGCCTTTGCTGTCTTGAGCATTTTCTTAACCTTGTTAAGCCTTGGTTTCCTATAAAACTGGGTTTATAGCAATGCTCTTAGCCCCATTGGATTGTTGAAAGGATTACATCAGAAAACTCTTTATCAGTTTCTGGAATGTTGTAAGCATTCTGTAATTGTTAGCTTTTACATTCCATGTTTACTCTAAACCACCACTAACCTTCTTTTTCTGGGATTTAATATTACATAGGTCCTTTAAACATCTTCTCAAGTATATTCTACACTAAGAGGAATGATTGACGACACCATTTTCCTGAGCTATGACAGTCAGGCCTGGTAGAGGTAACTTCTCTACAGAATCCCCAAACCTGACAAGAATGGTTCAGATTTTGCCAGAGTATGACTTCCTCCTCACCCAGCACTGATGATATCATTAGCGGTGAGTATGCCACCAATTTCCTATGCTAAACAGATATCCCAAGCTCTAGTTTCATACTGATGCTGAAGAATAGGTACAGAACACTGAGATACTTAGATGTTTTGTTTTGTTATTTAAAAATGGTTGGTTCTTGTTTTTTAATGTCCTTTCTCTGAGTTGAGTTTCTGAGTAATTATCATTATCAACAAATTGTCACTGAGATTTTCCTGTGAAGACAATTTGATAGGAATTATAGATAAAGATAGTTAGAATAGTGATTATGTTTTCTGAAGTGAAAATTAGGGCAAAATGATTTCACAGGAAAGGTATTTGAAATTAAAACTGTTTTGGGCAGTGATAGATAGCATAATGGTTATTCAAAGTTACTTTCATGCCTGAGGCTCCAAAGTTCCAGATTCAGTCCCCCTGTACTACCATAAGCTAGAGCTGAGCAGTGCTCTGATGGTAAAACAAACAAACAAAAACAGAAATCAAAACTTCTGATCAATTTAGACTCATGGTTGTCTTTTTTTTTTTTTTCCCCTCCAGGGTTATTGCTGGGCTCAGTGCCTGCACCATGAATCCATCTCTCCTGGAGGCCACCTTTTTGCCCTTTTGTTGCCCTCGTTGTTGTAGCCTCGTTGTGGTTATTATTATTATTATTGCCATTGTTGATGTTGTTCGTTGTTGGATAGGACAGAGAGAAATGGAGAGAGGAGGGGAAGACAGAGAGGGAGAGAGAAAGATAGACACTTGCAGACCTGCTTCACTGCCTGTGAAGCGACTCCCCTGCAGGTGGGGAGCCGGGGGCTCGAACCGGGATCCTTACGCTTTGCGCCACATGTGCTTAACCCACTGCGCCACTGCCCAACCGCCTTTTTTTTTTTTTTTTTTTTTTGCCTAGGTCCTCCTGCCTTTACCCAACACTGAATCCTTATAGCCAATTCTGACACAACTTTCTATGTCTAAATATTTTTGTTCACCGCTTGCCCACATCATTATTTGGACTTTTCTCTAATTCTAAATTTTAACTTGGGCTCCCTTTAACTTTATAATTTCATGTATTTATTATTTTAATTAGTAGATTAGAATTTAATAGAATTTTCTTCCAGATATTACATTTGAATATACCTTTTTAACCTACTTTTTAATTATCCCACAATCTAACCATCTAAGAAATTTTCTCTGGCAAGGACAATCTTCCAGATATTCAATTTGTATAGATTTGCTCTTAAAAATATATTTGCTTCTTATAAATCAAGTGATTTTGGAATTTGGGGTTTTTTTTTTTTTGAGACTTCGCTGCTTCAGATGTGTGGTATATGTGTCTGTGTGATGTGTATATGTCAGAGACAAAGAAGCTGGGGGGGGGGGGGTGGCGAGAGCCACAGCACGAGAGCTTTGCTCTATGCAGTGAGGACTACTCTTGAACCGGGATCACACACATGGAAAAATCATATAGAAGTGAGCTATTAGCCAGTTGGGCAGGTTACTTATTAAACTTATAAATGAAAGCAAGAAATACCTGGAATGAGAGAAGACTGCATAAAAGAAGGTACATGAGTGAAAAACAGTATACAATTTTTTTCACAAATTGGAGTCTTATTATTCCTTGGAAAAGGAAACTTTGTGACATCAATGAACTTGAGGATCTAGTACTTAAACACTAGGTCGTTGGGGGTGGTGGCACATACGGTTGAGTTCATACATTACCATGTGCAAGGACCCAGGTTTGAGCTGCTGCTCCCCACCTGCAGAGGGGGACACTTCACAAGTGGTGAAACAGGTCTGCAGGTATCTTTCTATCTCCCTCTTTATCTCACTCTCCCTTTCTCAATTTATCTCAGTCTTATCAAATGAAACAAAGGAATAAGTGGCTACAAGGAGCAGTGGAGTCATTCATAGTGTCAGCACAGAGCTCCAGCAATGACTCTTGTGGCAATAAAAATAAATATTAGATCCTCAAGTCTAGAAAATGAGGGTTCCACCTTCTAGAGCAGGGGTGGAGAACCTTTTTTTCTACCAAGGGAATGTGGATAGTTATAACATCATTTGAAGGTCATAAAAATTATCAATTTAAAAATTAGCACTTAATCTCTTCTATGAAAAAAGCTACAGTTATTGAATTTTGAATCCCATTGATGAAAACATTGGCAGGTCCAGGCTAAATGATTTAGTGGATTATATAGTGCCCACAGACCGAATGTTTCCCATGCTTGTCTCAGGCAATACATTGCTTACAGGTCTTTTTCTTTCAGTATTTGATTAGAATTAATCTAGACTTGACCATGCTAGAATTAATGGACTCCTGTTTTAGTGAGTTTTAATAGTCCCCTGATCAAGATTAATTGAAAGGTGCTACAGTGAGTAAACAGAAATCCAAGATACAACATTCTGGTTGATTTTTGCTAGACTAGCAATCATTGTTTTCAGCTAAGTTAAAAAGTTATAAAAACAAGAAAATACCATATTAAAACACTGAGAAAGCTTTTCTAATCTGCTTTACAAAAGTCATTTTTAATCATATAGCTGACACAGAATAGAAATAGTTACAACTCCTAATTTCTGAGACTTGGAATTCATACAGAAAGCAACTTTCACTGTGCGTGAAACAGCTTTTAGTTTAAAAGCAACTACTTTTTCTTAATGATAATATTAGGGATTGGAAAATATGATACACAGATTCAATAGCTGTTACTGCAAATAGTTCTGTTGAAATATAGCCAGGCCTATTAGTTTTTCTGTGCACTAGAGATAAAGTTCTTTCTCCAAAGAACCACTATTGTATAATTCTTTCTCTTTCTCTTGAATTTACTTGCACAGTTATTGGGAGATGTCCAGCTAGAAGCTCAAGTAGGAGTTGATAATACAAATTTGTTTTCTACTTTAAGGGGGACACATAAGTATAACCTCTAATCTGCCCATAATATTTTTGCAAGACCCACTCTCCCCTTCCACCTAAATCCTTTTTCATTATCATGCCATATGACCTCAGTGCCCCTCAATCCCATCTCTTTCCTTCTTTCCCTAGAGTCCTTTGCTTTGGCATAATACACCACACCTACTCTAAGATTCACCTGCTGTTTTTCTTTCCCTTATAAGTGAGACTAGATAAGCCTAAAAATCACTGTAAGTTTTGTTATTGTTGTTGTTTGTTGTTTGTTTTAATAATACTTCTATGTGAGGTAAACCTTGGTTTATAATGTGAGTACTTAACCAGGTGCTCCACTTCCTGGCCCCTGTAACCTTGGTTAATAAAACTTTTTCTCAGAAATATAATTCCTCATCTCATCAAAATGTGTTGCCACACTGCAACCCATCCTCACCAAAATAGCACCAGTATCCCTTCAGCAAAAAGTCTACTGGATCCCCTACAACTTACAATGACTACTCATACTCCCACCCATCTTCTCTTTGGTAATCTCAGTTCTGCATTTCAAAACTAAAGGCTAATCTTCACTTGACGTTTTATTCCCTTGTTTTACTTGTTTTGTTTCCACACTTCTACCAGGCAAAAGGAAGGATTCAGGATTCTCCCCCACTCCCCATCTTTTAAAATAGACTAATTTACATACTGGAGAAAGGAGGAGGACACCAGAGTGTCATTGTGGCACATGCAATGCTGCAGATCAATCTCTCTCAGGACCTTATATCTAAAAGTATTTTTCTTTTATATTCATCTGTTTAGTTATTCTTGTAGAGCTGTTCCTTATCGAAAAGTACCTCATCATTCCTTCAAGCCTGATTGATAACTTAGCTCAGCATACTATTCCTGGTTCGAGGTATTTTCCATTCAGAACTTTGAATATGCTCCTGTCAGTCCTTTCTGGCCTTTGGAATTTATTTATTTATTTTATTATTGGATAAAGACAGACATTGAAAGTGAAGAGAGAGAGACTGACAGAAACATGCAGCAATGCTTCCCCACCTATGAAGCTTTCCCCCTATAAGTAGGGGTAGGGAGCTTGAACCTGGGTCCTTTTGCTCTGTAATGTGAGCACTTAACCAGGCATGGCCCCTCGTGGCCCTCCCTTTGGAGTTTCTGTTGAGAAAACTGAAAACTCTGATAAGTATTAGAAGATTTCCATTACAGAAAACTCTAGGCACACCCATTTAAGCTCACATAGTAATACGTGCAAAAAAAAAAAAAAAACTTTAATTTTTCTCTGTCTGCTTTAAATATTCTCTTTATGTTTGATCTTCACCATTTTAATTATTATGTGCCTTGATGAACTTAGGTTTGGATTTATTGTTTTGGGAGCTCTTTGAGTTTACAACATCCCAACATCCAAAGTTTTTTTTTTTTTTTTTCTTTTTTTGCCTTCAGGGTTATTGCCAGGGCTCGGTGCCTGCACCATGAATTCACTGCTCCTGGAGACCATTTTTTTCCCCTTTTGTTGCCCTTGTTGTTTTATCATTGTTGTGGTTATTATTGTTGTTGTTGTTGCAGTCATTGAATAGGACAGAGAGAAATCGAGAGAGGAGGGGAGACAGGGAGGGAGAGAGAAAGATAGACACCTGAAGACCTGTTTCACTGCCTGTGAAGTGATTCCCCTGCAGGTGAGGAGCCAGGGGCTCGAACCAGGATCCTTACACCAGTCCTCAAAGATTTTTTTAAATCTTTTTTTTTAAGTTTCTTTTATTTATTTATTATTGGATAGAGGGAAATTGAAAAGGGACGGGGGAGATAGAAAGAGAGAGAAACAGACACCTGCAGCTCTACTTCACTACTCATGAAATATTCCCACTGCAAGTGAGGACCAGGGGCTTAAACCTAGGTTCTTACACACAATAGTGTGAGCACTTAACCAGTTGTGCCCTTCGGCATCTGAAGATTTAGAAAAACTGTCAACTAATATTTTTCAACTATTAATCCCTTCTTGTTCTAGCATATGAATGATATGAATGCTGTTCCTCTTGATGTTCTTCCTTAACTCTCTTACATTATCCCCCTTTGTTATAATTTTTTTTCTTGCTACTGGTTATTTTTGGATGACTTCCTCTACTTTACCCTTCTGCTCACCACTTTGACCTTTGACTTTTTTTCCCCCAATCCTTTCACTTCTGTCTTTCTGTAGATGGATTCCTCTGCTCTAGTTTTTTAAAGTCAGTTACTTTATGCTTTAGTCCTCTGAATTCTGTTATGATTTCTTTCATACATTCTCTGATTTTATTGTAGATATTGTCCATAGAAATTTTCTTTTTAGTGAGCATTTTTATGATTCTTCTTTAAAGTCTTCTTTAGTAGGTTTATATTAGTTCTGTTGAAATTGAGGTCTTTTTTTACTTCATTTGCCATCTACCAAGTTAATCATAAAGAATGGTAGCGACTGTTTCCTCCAGGATAAATCAGTACTTTTAACTAACTTTGTCATATACAGTGCATGTCAGATTACTAAGTCTATTAGGAGTTGCCTTAAATTTGTTTTTATCATCATTCCTGACTCCCTTTCTCAGCTGTTTACCAAAACATTCTCAAATATATTTCAGCTGTCTAAAAGCACCTAATCAGTTCTTTTGTATATCATAATTTAGACGCTAACTTAAGAGGCAGAGTAGTGGTGCACCAAATAGAGTGCACACCTTGCCATGCCCGAGTACCAGAATTTAAGCTGCCAGTCCTACAAAGACCTGCAAGATGGAAGTTTCATGAGCAGTGAAACAATGTTGCTTTTATCTCCCTTTATCTCTGCCACTGTCACTCCCTCTCTATTTCTACCTTTCAAAAAAATAAAAAATAAAAAAAGATACCAGTGATTCTGGCACCAAGTCCTAACATAAGCCTAGTAGCAAGAGAGAGAGAAAGAGAAGAGAGAGAGAGAGAGAGAACTAACTTATACACATACATACATACTGTTCAGTTTCTTAAAATAACCCTGTTCCCAATACCAGAATCAAACCTAAATTACTGCAATGTAGCTACATTGTAGCTGGGAAGGCTTTTCCAAAACATGATTGTTTTCAAGTCTATTTATTAAAGTTGTTTTTTAATCTTAAGAACTTTCTTTTTTATAAAAGTTTATAGTATTTGAGAGGGAAGAGAGAAATTGAGAGAGGAAGGGGAGGTAGGAAGAGAAAAAGAGATACACCTGCAGCACTATTTCACAACTCAGGAAGTTTCCTCTCTGCATATGGGAACTGGGGGCTTGAACCCAATTCCTCCTGCATGGGAATGTACACGCCCAACTGGGTATCCACTACCCAACTCCCAAAGACTTACTTCTAATAGTTATTTGAACTAGAAATTCTCAATATATATTTGCCTGTTACTATCCTAGTATGTGATTGAGGTTGTTTTTTTTTTTTTTTGCCTGCAGGCTTATCGCTGGGGCTTGGTGCCTGCACTACGAATCCACTGCTCCTAGTGGCCATCTTTTCCATTTTGTTGTTGTTGCTGCTGCCATTGTTGTTGGATAGGACAGAGAGAAATGGAGAGAGGAGAGGAAGACAGAGAGGTTGCCTGTGAAGTGACCCCCCGGCAGGTGGGGAGTAAGGGGCTTTAACCAAGTCCTTGAACTTCATGCCATGTGCTCTTAACCTGACCCCTGAGTGAAGTGTTTTTAATGTTATTTGCTCTCCTCCTCTTATTTTCTTTTTAACATTTTTATAAATATCCAGATATGACAGCTTTCTATTAGACTTTATTTCTCCTTTGGTTGGAAATCAAATGTTTTCCTGGTACAAGACATACTAATAATATAAATTATTAAAGTGTGTGTGTGTGAGAGAGAGAAATCATATATTAGGATTCAAATTAGTCTTTTAATCTGAATGAAGAAAACTTTAATCAAATTGTGGCATTAAAATTAAATAAAATGTTTGTTATGCAAAGAGACTCTCATGTCTGAGACTCGGAAGTCCCAGGTTCAGTCCCATATGCCACCATATGCCAGAGGTGAGTAGTGCTCTGGGGAAAAAAATTAATTAGGTAAATGATTTTTTGTTGATAGAAAGTTTGAGTAAGGAACTTTTTTGCCACCAGACTTACTGCTAGGTTTTCATGATTCCATAACTCCCAGAAACATTTTTTTCTTTCTTTTTTCTTTTTTAAGAGAGAGAGAAAAAGAAGCAACCACAACAACTTTCCACTACTACTGAAACCCCCCACCCAATCCAACAGGCGCTCCAGTGTGGTAGCATAGAGCTCAAGGCTGGGTGCTTATGCACCGTAGTGTGTAGCCTCTACCGAGTGAGCTACCTCAGGCGCCTGACTTTTTTTTTTTAAGTTTTGTTTATTTAGTGATAATGAAGAGAACCACAGCATCATTTTGAGATATGTGGTGCCAGGGATTTCATGCCTACAAATTCAGTGCTAACTATTATACCACCTTTCAGGCTGCTTGGTAAATAATTTTAAAGTTAAATTTATTAGTTCTTTTTCATGGTTTACAAAACTAAAAATTACTAATATTTAGCCCTACATATGATTTAAAGATAACCAGCATAGATTCTTGGCCATTATTATCCTTAATGAAAGAAAAATATAGAAAGTTTCTCTAAATACTAAAACACTTTACTTCTAATCATGTAAAAGAAAAGCATCTATTAGACATTGAATAGAAGTTTTATGCGGGAGTCGGGCTGTAGCGCAGCGGGTTAAGCGCAGGTGGCGCAAAGCACAAGGACCGGCATAAGGATCCCGGTTCGAACCCCGGCTCCCCACCTGCAGGGGAGTTGCTTCACAGGCGGTGAAGCAGGTCTGCAGGTGTCTATCTTTCTCTCCTCCTCTCTGTCTTCCCCTCCTCTCTCCATTTCTCTCTGTCCTATCCAACAATGACAACAACAATAATAACTACAACAATAAAACAACAAGGGCAACAAAAGGGAATAAATAAATAAATAAAATAAATATAAAAAAAAAGATTTAAAAAAAAAAAGAAGTTTTTATGCCTCACTTAAAACATTTTGTTGTTAGCAGAGGCAATGTTTAATGTAAGCTTGGTTCACAGCAAAATTAACACAGCTAATCTTTACAATATTTCTTGCTTATTTCATCCAGAAAAAAATATGTGTTGAAAAAATAATTAAGACAAATTATAAGGAAAATAGAATATAAAGTAGATATATAAAATACAGATATTAAAATTGCATTGCATTTGTTAAATATAGTTGTTAGAGGACAGGGTTCTTCTGAATTAAAGTAATTTTAATTTTAGCATCCCTTCAGTTCATACACAAGAATTAATAAGATACATTTATTTATTTTTAATTTTTATTTATAAGGAAACATTGACAAAACCATAGGATAAGAGGGGTATAACTTTGCACAATTATCACCACCAGAACTCCATATCCCCTCCCCTCCCCTGATAGCTTTCCTATTCTTTAACCCTCTAGGAATATGGACCCAAGGTCATTGTGGGATGCAGAAGGTTGAAGGTCTGGCTTTTGTAATTGCTTCCCCGCTGAACATGGGCATTGACAGGTTAATGCATACTCCCAGCCTGTCTCTCTCTTTCCCTAGTGGGGAAGGGCTCTGGGGAAGCAGTCTCCGGGACACATTGGTGGGGTTCTCTGTCCAGGGAAGTCTGGTCGGCATCATACCAGCATCTGGAACCTGGTGGCTGAAAAGAGAGTTAACAAAGCCAAACAAATTGTTGACCAATCATGGACCTAAGGGCTGGAATTGTTCAGATGAAGAGTTGGAGGTCCTCAATTTTGTAGATAGCTAGTAGGCATATTTTAGTTAAATTCCAAAGGGTCTGTGGCTATACTAGTTATTTTTTTTCCTTTTTCTCCTTACCCCTGAGCCTGAAATATGATATGCCAGTGGATCCAAGTTACTGTCTGGGGAGATGATGTCATGGCTGGAAAAAGGACCAGAAAACTGAATCAGGGAAGAGAGTAGCTGCCTAATATGGGCAAGGGGTATAAATATTGTTGACTGTAAACCCCATTGATTTGATGTGATCTGGGGCCCATAATTAGCTTAGGAGCCTGTGTGACCTCTTCATCCCTCTAGATCTGAGCTCACATTCTGTGGTCATGAGTAGGAACATTCCATGCTCTGCCAATATTGACCCATCTTCCTCAGGTGTAGCATAGAGTATGTTGTCCATCCTTCCTTCAGAGGACGGAACTTTCTCTACCATTGTTGATCCACGTTGAGGGCAAGGTCCTATGGGGGCCCACAAAGGGGTCTATTTTGTTGTTCCTGATAGAAATGACTGGTAACAATGGAGAGTGGGATTTATTTGAGTTCTAGGCCCATCAAGTCTGTTTGGGAATCTCTGGACTCCCCGATTAGGGCCCCAGCTGATGGAATGGCCTGATAGTGACGAAAGAGTCATTGTTAATGTATGCCTGTTTCTTGCCTTTATTCAGCTTTTGCAGTCCTTGCTTTGACAAGGTTAGCTTTGGAGTGAGTGAGAGAACTATAATAGGAAGTAGGTGAGGTGGGTATCTAAGTCTAAGTAGACACTATTTCATTATGAACTTGATACTGACTCACTACAGACTATTGGGTATTTTTGCTTTCGGGTATATATTTTGCCCTAATTTATGGATACATGTGAACATAAGCTCTATCTTAAAGGACCTAGTCTATATCTAGGTTTTGGGACCTTGTTAGGAAGTGAACCTCCTGGAATAGAATTAGAGAATACCATGAAAGGAAAGGTCTCATCCGAGTGATGATGGTGAAGGGTTGGCATTCCATGCCTGATGTCTCTGGACACAGTCTGAAGTGAAGCATGCTGAGATGGCACTTGTTGTGTTGATTAGGTTGGGATTGGCAGATACAATATCATTTGGTATGACTTGAGAGAAGCATGCAGGGAAGTGAGCCCCACCACAGAGGTTCCAGGATTGGGGGAAATATAAGCTCTTTAGAGAAAGCGGGAGGTTCCTGATGTCTTAGGCATTAAGAAGACAATAGATAACCATTGCAATAATCACATTGCTTGGCAAGTGGGTTAATTTTGAAAAATCCCTTTGTTAGGATTTGCTGTATCATACACACCATCAACATATTTTATGTCCTTTGACATCATTTGTATATAGCTATACCACCAGTTGCTTTTGCTCTCCCTGGACTAAGCTTTTAAGAGAGTCAACATATCAAAGACTCAGCCTATGTATTAAAAATACTTAGTCTGTGCTTTTAAAAGTTTGAGACATTCAATCAGTTTTTCCCCTCTCATTTTGCTTAAATAGTGCTTTATATGACTACAGATTAATAGGCGTGTACATAAACACCATTCTCACCACCAAAAGACTGTGTCCCACCCCATGTCCCCTCCAATGCCCCCCCCCCAACGTGTGCTCCATGAAGCTGAACATCCACCCTCACCCTCAACCCAGATTTTTTACTTTGGTGCCCTACTACAAATTTAGTCAGACTCTGCTTTGAGTTTCCCTTTCTGTTTCTTTCTCAACTTCTGTTTATGAGTGGGATCATCTCTTACTCATCTTTATCTTTCTGACTTAGCTCACTTAACATAATTCCTTCTAGTTCTATCCAAGATGGGTCAGACAATGTGGACTCATTGTTCTTAATAGCTGCATAGTATTCCATTGTGTATATATACCACAGCTTTCTCAGCCACTCATCTGTTGTTGGGCACCTGGGTTGCTTCCAGGTTTTAGCTATTATGAATTGTGCTGCTATGAACATAGGAGTACACACCTCTTTTTGGTTGGGTGTTATGGAGTCCTTGGGGTATATTCCCAAGAGAGAAATTACTGGGTCATATGGAAGGTCCATGTCTAGCCTTGTGAGAGTTCTCCAGGCTGCTCTCCACAGAGGCTGGACCAATTTGCATTCCCACCAGCAGTGCAGAAGGGTTCCTCTATCCCTACAGCCTCTCCAGCATTAGTTGCTGCTGTCCTTTTTGATGTATGCCATTCTCACAGGAGTGAGGTAGTATCTCAATGTTGTCTTAATTTGCATTTCTCTGACAATCAGTGACCTGGAGCAATTTTTCATATGTTAGCCTTTTGTATCTCCTCTGAAGTGAATGGCTGCCAGGGGCAGTGGATTCATAGTGCAGGTGCTGAGCCCCAGTGATAACACTGGAGGTGCAAAAGAAAAAAAATGAAGTGCTTAAAAGTTCCCTCTCCTTACTAACAAAAAGTGAAAAGCTAAGCAAGTTAAAAATTAACTACTTTTCTTGGCTCTATAAAAGTGGGGAGGACACAAAGGATACTACTAATCTCAACATTGTAAGACAAATACAGCTGTCCCTCACCACTTCGCACTTCAGCTTTCCTGGCTTTACTCTATCTCGGTTTTTCCAAATATATTAATTAAAAAGCTACTCGAGACAATGAAAATGATACAGTGTGCAGCTCAGTTGTCTAAGTCAATTACACACCCCTGTATTACAATTAAAATCAAAATTACTGTATGTCTGGACAGTAGGCCTATGTATTCAAGCACCCCTGCAAATCCTTCAATGCCAGGTATGGCCACTGTATGACTCCTTGTGTGTGTTTGAAATCGGGTGTGATGAAACCAAGGCTATCAGAGTGTGTTTCTTTCATATGGTCTTCTACATCTCTATGCATCGAAAGTATCTTTGCTCTTGTGATTTCTGAAAACCTTTATCTAAGCTCCAGAATGGCTCCTAAATGTGCTACTTCTTCTAAGCCTTTTGATGATGAAACTAAGCACCAGAGGAAGAGGCTTACTATCCAGGAGAAGGTGAAACTCTTGGATATGATCAAAGATAGAAAGAAAATTGTGGAGGTTGCTGTCATTATGACTTGAATGAGTCTACTGTTCACTACATGGTAAAGATGAAAATAACATCCGTGCAATGGCGATTATCTATTCCAATAAAGAAGCAAAGCCAGAGGGGTGTTATTTCATGTCTAGAGGGCTCTAATAATGTTAAAAATTGTATTTAGAAAGTTATAAACAGGTTTTCTATGTTCTAAGTATGAAAATATTCAATTTATAAATAAAGAATCCTACTTTGTGGAAATTCACTTACTTCAGTAGAGTCTGGAACTGATTAACAGCGGTAAATGAGGGACAACTGTACGTAAATACAGGGAGTTGGAGCTTATAGGAGCCCAAGGATAAGGAGCAGAAACCATCACAGGAGCCATTACCAAGCATTTTAATGATAAATTATTGGAGGCTTACTTCGTGAGAGTTAACCTCAGGAACTCAACCAGATTCCCACAGTATATAAGAGAGAAAAGTCCTTTTGAACTGCTAGCAGGGAGGGGGAACAGGAATAATTCTGAAATATATTAGACTACTGTTCTTTACAAAGTCTACTTGCAAAGGGACTTAACTAACCAGATCCTAATTTGCTGAGCTATATCAGAGCCTGAGGGACCTGGGAGTGAGAAATACCTACCTCTAGCCAAGGTGTCACATGGTCCATTCTAACAGGGTAAGAAAATGCTGTGAAACTCTTTTGAACTTCATAGTTCAGAGGCATTGAGTTGCTGAACAAAATGAAATCTAATTATAGAACTTTAAATGCTTCTCCTCTAGCAGCACACTCAGGACTTATTTATAGCAGTTGCTTTTACCTCTCATATGGTATCCAGATATCAAGAAAAAATTGCAAAGCATACCTAAACACAGAAAACACAATTTGTAGAGACAGAGCAAATAACAGAACCACACATTGCAGATATTTCAGAATTATCAGAACAGCAATTTATATCTACTATGGTTAATATACTAACAGTACTAATAAATAAAGTAGACAGTATACAGTATACAGAAGCAGGTGGACAATGAGAACAAAGAGTTGGAGCACATAAAAAAGAACAAGTAGAATCTCAGTTCTGGCCAGAACTTAAGAACAGAAAGAAGAAACACAGTAAAACTTGGACTAGTTTGCTATATTGCACCAAAGCAAAGGACTCTGGGGAAAGAAGACAAATAGAGGAGAGAGGAGAGGGGAGAGGGCAGCTTTTCGGGTCCTGCTACGTAATGATGGACCTAATTTCATGGGATTTTGCTGGCACCTATCTTAGAGAGATGAGAAATTGTATCCATGTGCCAACAACTGTACTGTAAACCATTAACCTCCAAATAAAGAACAAGTGGAAATGCTAGAGATAAACAAAATAACCAAAATAAATGAAGAATGTCTGGTGGAATTTCTATTAAACTAGACAAAAGTGACAAAAGAGTCTAGAGCTAGCAGATATATGAATAAACATCCAGGAGACCAAAGACTAAGGATACAAAAAGTAGGACAGGATATCCAAGAACTGTGGGAAAAGCAGAAGTATCATATGGATATAATGTAACTATCAGGAGAAGACAGGAAGAGAAAGAATATTTAAAATATGATGATTAAGAATTTTCTTCAAGTTAATGTCAAACACCAAGTGAATACCAAAAGCTATTTGTTGGCATTCATGTCAAAATTACAGAAAGTGAAAGAAAAAGAGACAATACTGGAAGAAGTCAAAGTTAAAAGAATATCATATGGGGCCCATGCCATAGCACACCCAGTTAATTTCACAGATTACCACATGCAAGGGCCCAGATTCAAACCCCATTCTCTACCTGCAGGCAGGATACTACACAAGCTATGAAGCAGGTATAGAGCTGTCTCTTTTCCTTTCTTTATCTGTCTCCCCCACCCATCTCAATTTATCTCTATCCTGTCAAATTAAGTTAAAACAAAACAAACAAAGGCCACCAGGGGCAATGGATATCAATTGCCAGCACCGTGCTCCACCAATAACTCTGTTGGCAATAAATAAAAAAAGAAAAAGAAGTAATATGTACAGAGACTGAAAATAGTTCAGAGACTTGAATAAAGGAAGAGGGGGCTACAGAGAAGCAGCAGCTGTGTTTCTTACCTCTCCTCTCCTGGGTCAACTAGGAATACCAAAGGAGACAACCAGGGACTGCAACAAGGCAGGACTAGAACAACTTCAGGAACCCACCAAACCACCAGTGAGTACAAACATATGTGGCTTGTGGACATGCAGGAGCCTAAGGAGAGATTAAGCTGCTGGTAAGAGTCCAGCAGTTTACCAGTTGAGACACCACCTCAAGACTGTTTTACCAACAAAAAGACTGCTGAAAGGAGGGATGACTCCATTTAAGACTCAGGAAATGCAACTGTGAGTCTCCATTGTTACTGCCTCAGAGGCTGGAGCTGCAGAGGGGAGGCCCTATGCTGACATCTGGGAACAGAAAACTGACCAGGACACACAGAAGAGCTATACCTCGGTGGCCTTGCAGTGGGGCTGTACAGTGGGAGGAGCCTTTTCACGTTGTTCTCCTGATGAGAACATGGTGAATAATTGCCTCAGAACCTACAGACTATAAAAGGGACTTAATCCGCACAGCGGATTAAGTGCATGCAGCGCGAAGTGCAAGGACCAGTGTAAGGATCCCAGTTCGAGCCCCCCGCTACCCACCTGCAGGGGAGTCAATTCACAGGCGATCTTTCTTTCCCCCTCTCTGTCTTCCCCTCCTCTCTCCATTTCTCTCTAACCTATCCAACAACAACATCAATAACAACAACAACAGCAATAACTACATCAATAAAACAAGGGCAACAAAAGGGAAAATAAATAAATATTTAAAAAAAAAGAAAATGAAGACAGAAGCTATCAAAATATTTGGGACACAGCTAAGGCAGTACTGAGAGGGAATTTCATACAAATACACACTAGGAAACAAGAAAAAGCACAAATAAACAACCTGATTGCACACTTTAAAGACCCAGAAGAAGAAGAACAAAGGAACCCTAAAGCATCCAGAGAGACAGAAATAACTAAAGTTTGGGCAGAAATAAATAACATTGAAAATAAGAAAACCATACAAAAGATCAATGAAAGTAAATGTTGATTCTTTGAAAGAGTGAACAAAATCAACAAACCTTTAGCCAGATTCACAAAACAAAAAAAGGGAGAAGACCCAAATAAATCGTATTGTAAATGAAAGAGGAGATATCACACAAATCCAAAAAATCATGTGAGGCTTCTATCAACATCTCTATGCCACCAATCTAGAGAACCTGGAAGAAATGAATGATTTCCTAGATACCTATGAACTTCTAAAATTAAAGAGGAACTAGATAATATGAACAGGTCCATCACAGCCAATGAAATTTAAAGTTATCAAAACCCTTCCCAAGAAGGGGTTGGGGAGACAGCACAATGATTATGCAAAAAGACTTTCATGCCTGAGGCTCTGAGGTCCCAGGTTCAGTCCCCAGCCCAACCATAAACCAGAGCTGAGCAGTGCTCTGGTCATTCTCTCTGTATCTCTCTCTCTCTCTGTCTCATTAAAATGAAATAAAAATATCTTAAAAAAAAAAAAACCTTCCCAAGAATAAAAGTTCTGGACCAGATGGTTTTAGAAATTAATTCTGGGGAGTCGGGCTGTAGCGCAGCAGGTTAAGCGCAGGTGGCGCAAAGCACAAGGACCGGCATAAAGATCCCGGTTCGAACCCCGGCTCCCCACCTGCAGGGAAGTCGCTTCACAGGCGGTGAAGCAGGTCTGCAGGTGTCTGTCTTTCTCTCCTCCTCTCTGTCTTCCCCTCCTCTCTCCATTTCTCTCTGTCCTATCCAACAATGACAACAACAACAATAATAACTACAACAATAAAACAACAAGGGCAACAAAAGGGAATAAATAAATAAAATAAAATATTAAAAAAAAAGAGAAATTCTGTGGGGGCCGGGTGGTGGCACAACTGGTTGAGCACATGTATTACAATGTGCAAGGTCCCAGGTTCGAGCCCCTGGTCTCCACCTGCTGGGGGAAAGCTTTCTGAGTAATGAAGCAGGGCTGCACGTGTCTCTCTGTCTCTCTCCCTCTCTATCAACCCCTCCCTCTTGATTTCTGGCTGTCTCTATCCAATAAATAAAGATAAAATAAATTTTAAAAATTAAAAAAAAATTAACTCTGTGGTCCGAGAGGTGGCACAGTGGCTAAGTCACTAGACTCTCAAGCATGAGGTCCTGGGTTCAAACCCCGGCAGCACATGTACTAGAGTGATGGCTGGTTCTGTCTCTCCTCCTGTCTTTCTCATGAATAAATAAATAAATTCTAAAAAAGAAAAAAAAGAAAAGAAAAAAGAAATGAATTCTACAAAACCTTCAAAGAAGAACTAATACTTCTACTTTTAAAAGTCTTAAAGAAGGTTGAAGACACTGGAATACTCCTTTCCAGCTTCCAACATTACTCTGATTCTAAAAGCAGACAGGGACATAACCAAAAAAGAAAACTATAGACCAGTATCTCTGATGAACATAGATGCTAAACTATTGAACAAAATTCTAGCCAACCAATACAGCAGTATATTGAAAAGACCTTTCATCTTGACCAAGTGGGATTTATCCCAGGGTTGCAAGGTTGGTTTAATATATGTAAATCAATCAACGTGATCCACCACATCAATAAAAGCAAGACCAAAAACCACATGGTCATATCCATAGATGTAGAGGAAGCCTTTGATAAAATCAACATCCCTTTATGATCAAAACACTACAAAAATGAGAATAGATGGAAAATTCCTGAAGATAGTGGAGTCTATATATAGCAAACCTACAGTCAACATCATACTCAATGGTGAAAAACTGGAAGCATTTCCCCTCAGATCAGGTACTACACAGGGCAGCCCACTATCACCATTATTATTCAATATAGTGTTGGAAGATCTTGCCATAGCAGTTAGGCAGGAGCAAGGAATTAAATGGATACAGATTGGAATAGAAGAAGTCAAATTCTCCCTATTTTAAGATGACATGATAGTATACATAGAAAAACCTAAAGAATCCAGCAAGAAGCTTATGGAAATCATCAGGCAATACAGTAAGGTGTCAGGCTACAAAATTAACCTTCAAAAGTCAGTGGCATTCCTCTATGCAAACCCTAAGTTAGAAGAAGATGAAATCCAGAAATCAATTCCTTTTACTATAGCAACAAAAACAATAAAATATCTAGGTATAATAAACCTGACCAAAGAAGTGAAAGACTTGTATAATGAAAATTATGAGTCACCACTCAAAGAAATTGAAAAAGACACAAAGAACTAGAAAGATATTCCATGTTCAGGGTTTGGAAGAATTAACATCATTAAAATGAATATACTACCCAGAGCCATATACAGATTTAATGCTATCCCATTAAGATCCTGAACACATTTTTAGGAGAATAGAACAAATGCTACAAATGTTTATCTGGAACCAGAAATGACCTAGAAATGCCAAAACAATCTTGAGAAGAAAGAACAGAACTGGAGGCATCATACTCACAGATCTCAAATTTTATTACAGGGCCATTGTAATCAAAACTGCTTGGTATTGGAACATGAATAGACACACTGACCAGTGGAATAAAATTGAGAGCCCAGAAGTAAGCTCCCACACCTAGGGACATCTAATCTTTGACAAAAGTGCCCAGACTAGTAAATGGGGAATGATGAATCTCTTCAACAAATGATATTGAAAAAAATTAGTTGAAACTTGCAAAAGAATGAAGCTGAACTACTATATTTCACCAAATACAAAAGTAAATTCCAAGTGGATCAAAGACTTGGATGTTAGACCAGAAACTTTCAGATACTTAGAGGAAAATATTGGCAGAACTCTTTTCCACATAAATTTTAAAGATATGTTCAATGAAACAAATCCAGTTACAAAGAAGACTAAGGCAAGTATAAACATGATGGGAGTACATCAAATGAAATAGCTTTTGTACAGAAAAAGAAACCACTAGCCAAACAAAGAGACACCTCACAGAATGGGAGAAGGTCTTTACATGCCATACATCAGAAAAGAGGCTAATAACCAAAATATATAAAGAGCTTGCCAAACTCAACAACAAGAAACCAAATGACCCCATCCAAAAGTGGGGGAAGGACATGGACAGAATATTCACCACAGAACAGATCCTAAAGCCCAAGAAACACATGAAAAAATGCTCCAAGTCTTTGATTGTCAGAGAAATGCAAATAAAGACAACAGTGAGATACCACTTCACTCCTATGAGAATGTTATACATCAGAAATGGTAGCAGCAACAAATGCTGGAGAGGTTGTGGGGTCAAAGGAATCCTCCTTCACTACTGGTGGGAATGTAAATAGATCCAACCTCTGTGGAGAGCAGTCTGGAGATCTCTCAGAAGGCTAAAAGTGGACCTCCTATGATCCTGCAATTTCTCTCTTGGGAATATATTCTAAGGAACCCAACACACCCATCCAAAAAGATCTGTGTACACCTATGTTCATAGCAGCAGAATTTGTAATAGCCAAAACCTGGAAGCAACCCAGGTATCCAACAACAGATGAGTGGCTGAGCAAGTTGTGATATATATACAGAATGGAATACTACTCAGCTATTAAAAATGGTGACTTCACCATTTTCAGCCAATATTGGCTGAACCTTGAAAAAATCATGTTAAGGGAAATAAATCAGAACCAGAAGGGTGAATATGGGATGATCTCACTCTCTGGCAGAAGTTGAAAATCAAGATCAGAAGAGAAAACACAAGTAGAACCTGAACTGGAACTAGTGTATTGCACCAAAGTAAATTCTCAGGGGTGGGTGAGAAAGAGAGTACAGGTCCAACAGGATGACAGAGGACCTAGTGGAGGTTGTATTGTTATGTGGAAAACTGAGAAATGTTATACATGTACAAACTGTATTTACTGTCGAATGTAAAACATTAATCCCCAATAAAATAGTTTAAAAAAAGAAAAGAAAGGAAGAACATTAATGAAAAAGTGAATTTAAAATTTCTTTCATTTGATCTAACATAACATTTTATTCAAAATAAGACCAGTGGTATATTTCATTAAATATACTTACATATACATATTTTACATATGTATATTTGCATATAAGTGAAATGAATTACAGTATGATACCTGAGATGGAAGACATTTTGATTAATCATATTATGAAATACACTACCTCAGAATGGTTTAATATTAAATTTGGGACCATCAAAATTTCTCAGCAGTAGAGCACATATCATGTAGTACATGATACAGGTTTGATCCTCAGCACTTGCACCAGAGAGACAAAAACAAACACTGTAAATCGTAAAATAATGCTCTGGTGTTTCTCTCTTTTGTGTACACAAAATGGTAAATGTGAACTTGGATTAGTTGTTATATACTGGTAATTTGAGGGAAGCCAATTTAAATAAAAAAGGAGAAATATTATACTAACAAAGGAGAAAAAATGAAATCTATCAATCTGCAAACTACAAGAGACAGGGGAAAAGAATGAAAGGCAAATATAGGAAAAAACCAAGGACAACAAATAGAAAATATTAACAAATATTATAGACATTAATCAATATATCATAACTACTTTAAATTTTTTATTTAAATATGCTACTTGAAAGACATCTCAACAGATAAAGAAATAAGACCCAACTGTTTTTTACAAGTTCATTTTACATATGGAGATGCATGATTAAAGGCAAATAAGTAGAAAAAAAAATGTTTTGTAACTAATCAGAATAAGTCAGGAGTAGCTAATTTCAAGGAAAAGCAAACTTCAAAGTAAGGAATGTTATAAAGGATAAAGAAAAGAATTGCATAATAGAAAAGGCCTTAATTGTGTGTACAACTAACAACAAAGTGCATGAAGGAAAAACAGAATGTTAGGAGTAATACATGAATCTGCTATTGTAAGTGGAGACTTTAGGGGGCTGGGTGATGGCACACCTGCTTAAACTCTTGTTTTACTATACACAGGACTGAGGATCAAGCCTTTGGTCTCCACCTGCAGAGGCTTCATGAGTAATGAAGCAGTGTCTCTCCCTCTCTATCTCTCCCACTCCTCTCAATTTATCTGTTCTAATAAAAAAAGTTAAGAGAAAATAAAGACTTCAACATGCCTTTTTAAGAAGTGAACAGATAGAGGGGAGTGGGGGGGGAGGGGCACAGCGGGTTAAGTGCACGTGGCGCCAAGTGCAAGGACCAGGTAAGGATCCCAGTTTGAGCCCTGTCTCCCCACCTGCAGGGGAGTTGCTTGACAAGCTGTGAAGCAGGTCTGCAGGTGTCTTTCTCTCCCCCTGTCTTCCCCTCCTCTCTCCATTTCTCTCTGTCCTATCCTACAATAACAACAAGAAGAATAACTGCAGGTGTCTTTCTCTCCCCCTCTCTGTCTTCCCCTCCTCTCTCCATTTCTCTCTGTCCTATCCTACAATAACAACAAGAAGAATAACTGCAGCAATAAAACAACAAAGGGCAACAAAAGGGAATAAATAAATAAATAAATCTTTAAAAAAAAGAAAAAAGAAATGATCAGATGGGAGTCGGGCACTAGTGCATTGGGTTAAGCACGCATGGCACAAAGCACAAGAACCTGCATAAGGATCCTGGTTGGAGCCCCTGGCTCCCCACCTGCGGGGCGTCACTTCAAAAGCGGTAAAGCAGGTCTGCAGGTGTCTTTCTCTTCCCCTCTCTGTCTTCCCCTCCTTTCTCCATTTCTCTCTGTCTTATCCAACAACAATGACATAAATAATAACTACAACAATAAAGCAACAAGGGCAACAAAGGGAATAAATAAATATTTTTAAAAAGAAGTGAGCAAAAAAAAAAAATCAATAAAAAAAGTAAATTCAACAGTGACCTTCAACTAATTGGGCGTAGTTAATATCTAGAGATTCCATTATCCAATAGAGCAGATTTCAGGCTCAGGCAGTGGCACACCTAGTCAATTGCTCACATTACAATGCACAAGGACCCAAGATTTAGCCCCTGATCCCCAACTTCAGAGAAGCAGTGCTGCAGGTATCTGTTTGTCTTTCTCCCTCTCTATATCCCCCTTCTTCTTGATTTCTCGTTGTCTCTACCAAATAAAGATAATAAAAAATGTGTCAACTTAAAACTTAAAATAGATTTAACATTATAAGTTCACATGGAAAATTCATCAACATAAAGCATATTTTGGGACATAAATTTCACCTTAATTTTTTTTTAATTGCCACCAGGAATGTCGCTGGATCTTGGTGCCAGCACAGTCAATCAACTGCTTTTGGTGGTCTTTTCTGTCTTTTTTTTTTCTCTCTTTTTTTTCATAGAACAGAAAGAATTTGAGAGGAGTGGGTGGGTGGGAAAGGGAGAGACACAGAGAGACACCTGCAGGACTTTCTCACTGCTCATGAAGCTTCCCCACATGCAGGAAGTGGCTCAAACCTAGGTCCTCATGCATGGTAAAACCAGGCAGAACACTCCTACCCATCACTTAGCTTAAATGTTGGTTTATTTTATTTTAATTTAAGAAAGGAGACATTAACAAAACCATAGGATAGGAGGGGCACAACTCCACACAATTCCCGCCACCCAATCTCTGTATCTCATCCGCTCCCCTGATAGCTTTCCCATTCTCTATCCCTCTAGGAGTATGAACCCAGGGTTGTTGTGGGTTGCAGAAGGTGGAAGGTCTGGCTTCTGTAATTGCTTCCCTGCTGAACATGGGCATTGACTGGTCAATCCGTACTCCCAGTCTGCCTCTGTCTTTCCCTAGTAGGGTGGGTCTCTGGGGAAGCGGAGCTCCAGGATACTTTGGTGGGGTTGGGGTCTTCAGTCCAAGGAAGCCTGGTCGGCATCATTATGGCATCTGGAACCTGGTGGCTGAAAAGAGAGTTAACATACAAAGCCAAACAAATTGTTGAACAATCATGGACCCAAAAGCTGGAATAGTGGAGATAAAGTGTTGGGGGGTACTCACTACAGACTCTAGTGTACTTCTGCTTTCAGGTATATATTTTGCACTAGTTTATGGATACGTGTGAACATTTGCTCTCTCTCACAGAAACTGATGTATATCTCGGTTTTGGGACTTTGTTAGAAAGTGAACCACCTGGGATGGAATTAGAGAATACTATGAAAGGAAAGGTCTCACCCGAGTAATGAAGCTGAAGGGTTGTCATTCTTTACCTGAAGTCTCTGGACACACTCTGAAGTGAAGCATGTTGAGGTGGGACTCCTTGCATTGATTAGGTTGCGATTGGCAGATGCAATATTATTTGATATGAATTGGGAGAAGCATGTGGGAAAGTCGGCCCCGCCCTAAGGTTTCAGGACTGGGGGAAATATAGGCTGTAAAGTGGAAATGTGAGGTTCCTGCTGTCTTAGGGTTCAAGAAGACAATGGATAGTTATTGTTATCATCACATTATTTGGTAATTGGGTTAACTTTGAAAAGTCCCTTTGTTAGGGTTTGCTGTATAATACCCAGTATCTTGTGTATATGTATATATATCTTGTGTCACCAGTTGCTTCTGATCTACCTGTCTAGGCTTTTGAGAGAGTCCACATATCAAAGACTCAGCCTATGTATTAAAAAGACTCAGTCTGTGTTTTAAAAAGATCGAGACAATCAATTTTCCCCCTCTCATATTAATTAAATAGTGACTTATATGACTACACTTTAATAGGAGTGTACATAAACACCATTCCCACCACCAAAAGACTGTGCTCTGGGAAGCCGAATGTCCACCCTCCACCTCACCACAGGGTTTTTACTTTGGTGCCCTACTCTCAATTTAATCAGATAGTGTTTTTAGTTTCCCTTTCTGATCTTTCTCAACTTCTGTTTATGAGTGGGATCATCCCATACTCATCTTTATCTTTCTGACTCTACCAAATAAAGATAATAAAAAATGTGTCAACTTAAAACTTAAAATGGATTTAACATTATAAGTTCACATGGAAAATTCATCAACATAAAGCATATTTTGGGACATAAATTTCACCTTAATTTTTTTTTAATTGCCACCAGGAATGTCGCTGGATCTTGGTGCCAGCACAATCAATCAACTGCTTTTGGTGGTCTTTTCTGTCTTTTTTTTTCTCTTTTTTTTTCATAGAACAGAAAGAATTTGAGAGTTTTCCCAGCACCATTTATTGAAGAGAGCCTTCTTCCATTTTATACTTTGGGCCCCCTTATCAAAGATTAGATGTCCATAGGAGTAGGGATTTAGTTCTGGGCTTTCAATTCTGTTCCACTGGTCTGTGTGCCTATTTTTGTTCCAGGCTGTTTTGATGATGATGGCTTTATAATATAGTTTGAGATCAGGGAGTATGATGCCTCCATTTCTGTTTCTTTTCCTCAAGATGGTGTTGGCAATTCTAGGTGTTTTCTGGTTCCAGATAAATGATTGTAATTTTTCTTCTATTCTATTAAAGAAGCTTGGTGGGACTTTGATGGGTATCACATTAAATTTGTATATGGCTCTGGGGAGAATATTCATTTTGATGATACTTATTCTTCTCATCCATGAGCCTGGGATGTCTTTCCATTTCTTGGTATCACCTAGCAATGGAAAATACACTAAGAGTTAATTCTGGTGAACCTGAAGGAGGAGGGGAACGGGACACATGTATATATAATATTAATAAAAAAATATAACAGAGTAAAAGTCCTGTCTTGTCTTCTGCTTGGATGGCTCCAGATTGCCTCAGGCCCCCGGAGCAGAGACAGCTGATTGTTAAAAAATAAAACATATAAAAAAAAGAAAGAAAGAAAGAAAAAAAACCCTCCAGTCAGTCTTTCCCAGGTGGGGTGAGGTTCTTCTTTGTCAGATATTTGTAGCTCCAATTGGCCACTTAGACAGAAAGAAAAAGGGCCAAGGGATTCAGAAAGGAGCAGGATTGGAATGACACCCCTGGTGAGCCAGGAATCTTGGTAAAGAAAGAAGCTCAGTGGGGGAGCCTGCTAGGAGCACCTCTCCAGCCCCCAGGGTCTGGTTATGGGGGTGGCAGGGGTATGCTTCAGGAATAATAAAAAAAAATTCCTTTCTTTTTTCTCTATTTTCTAATCCAAATTGAGCTATTGTCACCTCCTTGGTGTCACACCTAGGACCCCTTATTCACTGTTCTGCTGAAGGCCAAGAATCCAATTGTTTCCAGCAGTTGTTGTCGGATTTTACGCCAGTAGCTGCTTCCAAGTCGTCATCTTGGCTCCGCCCCCTGCTTAAATGTTTTAAACTAGGAATTTTATACAAAGTGTGTTTTTACGTCACAATGGAATTAAGCTAGAAATCACTCACAGGAAGTACACACATGTTCAGTGTTCAAGGTCCTAGATTTAAGCCCTTGGTCCCCACCTGCAGGAAAGCTTCACAAGTGATAAAGCAAAATTGTAGGTGTCTCTTAGTCTCCTTCCATCTTTATCTCCCCCTACCACTCAATTTTCTTCTGTCTCTACCCAATAATAATTAAATAAACAAAAATTAAAAACAATTTTTTTATAGCTTGTGTCTTCATTTTCATTTGTTTCCAGGAACATTTGTATTTCCTGCTTGAGTGTCTCTCTGACCCAGTGGTTCTTATGCAGTATGTTGTTTAATTTCCAAATTCTGTGACTTTTAATAATTGTCTGTTTGTTGTTAAATGTTAATTTTACTCCACTGTGGTCTGAGAAAATACTTGGGTTGATTTCAATGCCCTTGAATTTATTGATGCTGTCTTTGTGGCCTAACATGTGGTCTATCCTTGAGTATGTGTTGTGTGGATTTGAAAAGAATGTGTATTCCAATTTTTTTGGGTGAAGAGCTCTGAAAATGTCCAAGAGGTCTAATCTGTCCATCTCTTCATTTAATTCTCTTGTTTCTTTGTTGATTCTGTGTTTTGTTGAGCTGTCTAAGTGTGAGAGTGGGGTGTTAAAGTCTCCCACTATTATTGTATTACTATTGATGTATTTTTGAAGTTCTTTGAGAAGGTGCTTGATGTATTTAGGTGGTCCCTCATTGGGTGCATAGATGTTAATAATTGTTATATCTTCTTGGCTGATTGATCCTTTAATCATTATGTAATGACCTTGCCTATCTTTTATTACTTTATTTAATTTAAAATCTATTGTGTCAGAGATGAGAATAGCTGTTCCTGCCTTTTTTGGGGATCCCACCCTGCTAGGGAAAGAGAGAGGCAGACTGGGAGTATGGATCGACCAGTCAACGCCCATGTTCAGCGGGGTAGCAATTACAGAAGCCAGACCTTTCACCCTCTGCAACCCACAATGACCCTGGATCCAAACTCCCAGGAAGATAGGGAATGGGAAGGCTATCAGGGGAGGGAAGGGGATATGGAGATCTGGTTATGGGAATTGTGCAGAATTGTACCCCTCTTATTTCTATGGTTTTGTTAATGTCTCTTTCTTAAATAGATAATAATAATATTTTTTTTAAATAGAGGTAAACAGAAAGACTAGAGCACTGCTTAGCTCTGGCTTATGATGGCTTTGGGATTTGAGCCAGGGACCTTTAAGTCTCATCAGGCATGAATGTCTTTTGCACAACTATTATGCTGCTTCCCCAGCCCTTAAAAATATTTTGACATAATGAGAAAAATATATACCTTATCAAAATTTGTAGTATGCAGCAAAAGCAATGCCTAGAGGAAAATTTAGGGTTTTTAATTTTTTTTTATTAATTATTGGATAAGAGAGACATTGAGAGGGGAGGAGAAGATAGGGAGAGAGAGAGAGACATCTGCAGCCATACTTCACCATTTGTGAAGTTATCCCTCTGCAGACGTTGACCAGAGGATTTAAGCTAACTCCCTCCTTACACACTGTAATGTGTGTGTTTAACCAGATGCACCACCATCTAGCATTGGAAATTTATAGTTTTGAGTGCATATAAGAAAAAAAAAAACTAAAAACAGTGAGTTTGGTTTTTTTTTTTTTTTTTTTTTTGGTCTTTAGGAAGCTGAAAAACAGGAACTAATTCAAAATAATTAGAACAAAAGCAGTCATAAGAATTAGGGCAAAATTCAGTTGAGACTGACACCAGCTGAACAGAGAAAACTTAAAAAGGCAAAAGCTGGGAGTCGGGCAGTAGCGCAGCAGGTGCAAAGCACAAGGACCAGACTAAGGACCCGGTTTGAGCCCTTGGCTCCCCACTTGCAGGGCGTCCCTTCACAGGCAGTGAAGTAGGTCTCCAGATGTCTTTCTTCCCTCTCATCTTCCCTTCTTTTATTTATTTATTTATTTATTTATTATTTTATTTATTTTTTCTCTTTTGTTGCCCTTGTTTTTAATTGTTGTAGTTATTATTGTTGTCGTTGTTGTTGGATAGGACAGAGAGAAATGGAGAGAGGGAGGGGAAGACAGAGAGGAGGAGAGAAAGATAGACACCTGCAGACCTGCTTCACCGCCTGTGAAGCGACTCCCCTGCAGGTGGGGAGCCGGGGTTCGAACTGGGATCCTTATGCCGGTCTTTGTGCTTTGCGCCACCTGCGCTTAACCCGCTGCGCTACAGCCCGACTCCCTCATCTTCCCTTCTTATCTCCATTTCTCTCTGTCCTATCTAACAACGACGACATCAACAACAACAATAATAACTACAACAACAATAAGAAACAAGGGCAACAAAAGGGAAAATAAATAAAATTTTAAAAAATGTATAAAAAAGCTAAAAGCTGGTTCCCTAAAAAGATTTCAATCAATAAGTTTCTACCTAAGATAATGAAGAAAATTAGAGAAAAAAACAAATTACTAATAAGAAAACAAAAGAAAGGATAGCACTATAAAGACATTGAAATTGAGGCTATAATATGTAAATATTGTGAACAACTTTATGATCATGAATTTGACAACCTGGTTGAATTTACTCAATTTTTTGATAGAATCACTGGCAAAACCACATTTTAGTTCAATTTTATGGGACCTACATGCTAAATGGATATGATATGCTAATCCCCAAACCAGACAATTATATTTATTGTAGGAAAATAAACCAGTATCTCTCATGAACATAGATGCAGAAATCAACAACAAAGTGTTAACAAGTAAAAAAAAAAAAAAAGGAAAATGTGAAATATTTATATGTTACAACCAAGTAAAATTTATCTCAAGAATGTAGGGCTGGTTTAGCATTCAAAAATTAGTGAATGCAAATTATCACAATAGACTAAAAAAAAATCACATGACTGTGTCAAAAGATGCAGAAAAAGCATACATATATCCCATTATATATCATCAAGGAAGTGCAATTTAAACACTGAGATATCAATATATACCTATTAGGATGATCAAAACTTGCTACACTGACATTATCTTCTGGCGAGGATGTGGAGCAATAGGAACTTTAATCCAGTGTTCAATATTTCCAATATTGTTTTTTCCATCCCATGTTCCACATATTTCCAAAACATATGCATATTAAGATTTATTTATGAGAGAGACAGTAAGGAGGAGAGAGAACCATAGCAGTGCACATGTGATATTCGTGATCAAACTTGGTTCTCATGCTTGAGAATCCAATGCTTCAGCACTGTACCACCTCTTCAGTCACTGTACAGTATATTTTAATTTTATATTTAACTGTAAAATACAGACTTTCAGAATAGATTCATAAAACTATACTATGCATTAAACAGATGTTAAATGTGGAGGGCAGAGAGGTAACTCAGCAGTAAAGCACATGCCTTACATGCATGAGGCCATGGAATTGCTCCCAGGCACCACATAAAAACAGAACAAAACCAAGTAGAATATTACAAACACTTTGGTCTCTCAGAAAATAAAGTTATGAGATAGAAATATTCTGTTAATGCCAAATTCTCAAAGATTTTTTAATAGAGCATTTATCCCATTAAATTTACTTATTATGGTGATAACATTAAAATGTCACCTTACCATGCAATATTTTTAATTATGGAGTCATTGTTGCACACGTCAAGTTAACTTGAATTATATCTTCGTAAAAAAGTGGAAGTATATTACAAAGAACATTTGTACGAAAGGAAAGCAGCCAGTTTGACTAGGATTACTACCTTTGTGACATATTTAAAATAATTTGTAGATAATTTATAATAAATGTTTTTAAAATTATTTTTAAGACTGTTAGTGAGATTTTGAAAGCTTTATGACCGTATATTTTGCTATTTTTTGTGCTTTTATGTTGTAGCACACACATTTAGTATGATTTTCATTGATATTTTTAAAAATGCCTTAATTGTGTACTGCACCAAAGTAAAAAGCTTTGAGGGTTCAAGCCTGGAACATGATGGCAGAGGAGGACCTAGTGGGGGTTGTGCTGTTATGTGGAAATGTTTACATATACAAACTATTGTATTTTACTATTGACTGTAGACTAATAATCCTCCAATAAAGAAATTTTTAAAAGCTGAAAAAATATACCTTAAAATAGTTTCTTGTTTCAAACACTTTGAAATTAGAATAACTTGATAAGAAAGAAAGGAAGAAAGAAAGAAAGAGAGAAAGGGATGGAAACAAGCAACCTTTGATTCAGGACAATATTAATAGATTAACAATATAAAATATTTTATACATAGAAATAGATTGTTAATAAGTAATACACAATATTTGATAGGAATGGCTGAATACAGGATGAACAAAATCCATTGTAGGCTTTGTATAGTAAGATTCAATATGTAGAAAGAAGTGAGAAGCAGCATTCAGGGTGACAAATGTACCAATACATGGAGCCAACATATTAAAGGCCATATATCCACTGGAATTTATTGTGACCTCTGTGAAAAGTAGACTTTGAAAACTTGATATTTATTTCTAACCCTTTAAAATAATTTAATAATATGTCTGCCCTTGCACCAACTGAACTATTAATTTAACCTATACAACCTAAAAATCTCCAGGGAAAGAGCATGTGTAGTTTTGCAGGGGATTTATATTTTTTATGATTAATTTATTAATTAGAGGGGCGAGAGAGCCAGATAATTATTCTGGCATATGTGATGGACTGAACTCTGGACCTCATGCTTGAGAGAGAGTCCAACACTTAATCTACTGCACCACCTCCAATCTACTACCAGGGATGCTTAAACTATTATTAAGTTGTTTTTCATCCTTTCTAAGTATTCTAGTTATATCCAACTTCATCCTATATTGCTTGCTCTGTTATTATATGCTTCTTTTAATATCTGGAATTATCAGAGGACAGTTCTTATAACCTTACAGTCTAGGCACTAAGTAAATGTTAAATGGGCAAACAAGGTTCCTTTTAAGTTGTTTATAGTAATGTAAAGTGGTAATGGTGATATGTTTTAGACAGATAAAGTAAATATTGTATGTATAGTTCCTGAGTAACCCTCATGCAAGGTATGATTTATTTAGAAAATGTTTATAGCTATTAGAAGAATTTTAAATTACGTTGGCTTTGGATAAGATTGTAAAATAAATATGAATATTTAACACTGGAATATTTAAGAAGCAAAGAAAGGAAAGGAAAGAAGAAAAGAAAAAAGAAAAGGAAAGGAGAAGAGAAGAGAAGAGAAGAGAAGAGAAGAGAAGAGAAGAGAAGAGAAGAGAAGAGAAGAGAAGAGAAAAAGTTAAGGCAGTAGCAAAATGGGTTAAGCGCTTGTGGCACAAAGCACAAGGACCAGCTTAAGGATCCCGGTTAGAGCCCCTGGCTCCCCACCTGCAGGGAGTCGCTTCACAAGCAGTGAAGCAGGTCTGCAGGTGTCTTTCTCTCCCCTGTCTTCCACACCGCTCTCCATTTCTCTCTGTTTCATCGACGACGACGACATCAATAACAACAACAATAAAACAACAAGGGCAACAAAAGGGAATAGATAGATAGATAGATAGATAGATAGATAGATAAAAAGATAAAAAGAGGGCGTTGGCCTGTAGCGCAGTTGTTAAGCTCAGGTGGCGCAAAGCACAAGTACCAGCATAAGGATCCCGTTCAAGCCCGGCTCCCCACCTGCAGAGGAGTCGCTTTACAAGTGAAGCAGATCTGCAGGTGTCTTTCTCTCCCCTTCTCTCCATTTCTCTCTGTCCTATCCTACAATGAAGACATCAATAACAACAACAATAATAACAACAACAATAAAACAAGGGCAACAAAACTGGAAGATTAATAAATAAATATTAAAAAAGAAAAGGAATGAAACTAGCAACCTTTGATTCAGGACAATATTAATAGTCTGATCAACAATATAAAAATATTTTATACATAGAAATAGAGTGTTAATAATAGGCAATATTTGATAGGAATGGCTGAATATTTTCATAAATAGTAATATTTTTTGGAAAATATTTTTGTATCAGGACTTACGGTCCATTTTTTTTTAGTGGTAAATAATTCAGTGAAGGTCCTCATTCAGGCTCACTGAGTCAAGTGCATACTCTAACTTACGTATGCATTTGTTCTCCTTTCTTTAAATATATTTTCTATTCCTTGTGCAGCCTGAAATCTGGATTCCCATTTCTCCACATCAAGCCCACACTCCACCTTTGGGGATTTTATTTACTGGATAGAGAGAAATAAAGAGGGGAGAAGGAGTGATAGAGATAGATAGATAGATAGATAGACAGACAGACAGACAGACAGACAGACAGACAGACAGATACATCTGCAGCACTGCTTCACAGCTTGTGAGGCTTTCCCTCTGCAGGTGGAGACTGTGGGCTTGAACCCAGATCCTCATACATGGTAACATATGCACTCAACCAGGTGTGCCACTGCTCAATCACTTGCAAAATATTTTTGTATTGAGGAGAAAGAATAGTCTTAGAAGTTGCTACAATGCATACTGTAGATTGGTAATTAGTATAATAATATGTAATCAAAATTATAATTATTGGGGTCAGGTATTGGTGTACTTGGTTGAGTGCATATGTTACAATGTGTAAGGACCCAGGTTCAAGCCCCCAGTCCCCACCTGCAGGGGGAAAGCTTTATGAGTGGTGAAGCAGTGCTGCAGGTGTCTCCCTGTCTCTTCCTACCCTCTCAATTTTGACTGTCTCTATCCAATAAATAAAGATAATTTTTTTAAATTATAATTATTGTCAATTTTCATAGAATCTTTTCATTTTAGTATTTCAAACTATTTAGCAAACATTAATTAAACAGTTTAAAAGTTCTTACATATTATCAAATTAATTACATATTTCATACAAAAGTTGAGGAAGCATTTACTTAAAATTACATGTAATTTAACTGGTAGAATTGAGTAGTTCTAAACCCCCAGTAATCAACTCTTCTGTGTAAAATAAAATTGGTGCAGTAGCATCTGAACATTGCTATTATAGCTTCAAAATTAAAATTATTATCATAGCCGAAGTTGAAAAACAACAAAGAGGAAACACAAAATAGAACTTGGTCTGGGCTTGGTGTATAGCACCAAAGTAAAGGATTCTGGGGTGTTGAGGAGGGAGGGTAGTGATGGGGGATGGAACACACACTTCAGATCCTGGTGTATGATGGTGGAAGAAGACCTAGGCTGGGGGTTGTGGGTATTTTGCAGAAAACAGAAATTTTACCCATGTGCCATCAATTCAGTTTACTGCAAACCATTAATCTCCCTAGTCAAACTTAAAAAAATATATTTTCATAGCAATTAAAAATAAGATAATTGTTTCATTGATACATTTTAGTATAGTTATTAAGTTCATATAGTGTGTTTTTATAAGCAATGCTCAAGAAAAGTCAAAAGTAGTATTGATTTTGAATTAAATATTGTAGCCTGTTAAACTTCACTATTAAAAATATTTTCCAAGTGAATACAGGACCCTCAACAAAAGAAAGTAAATTTCCCAAGCTTGGGGGGGGGGTATTAAGACAGAGACACCAGACCATAACACAAAAACAAATAATCTAAGCCTTGCAATATCTATCTCTTGAAAGGACTGAAGTCCTGGTTCTTCTCCAGAGACATCTCCAATTAGTGATTTTTGAATCTTTGATTCTGATGCCAGGAGTGAGAAATAGAGAGGGGTCTGACCTGACACTTGGATTGAAATTTCAAATTGAGGTAGGTAATAACTATGGGAATTGAAGCTTCTCAGGATCCCTCTCTAGGACCTCCAGTTTCAGTCATCCAATTTTAAAGTTCTAATGGGAACCCCTCACCCACTCTCACTTTGTAATATATTTATGTAATTTGTTTACCTCAAAAAGGAAAGCTGTATAGGAGTGAAGTAATAAAATTAGAACAGAAATAAATGATACTAAAAACAATACACAAGAACAATAAATCTAAGATCTGGCTCTTTGAAAGGGTTAACAACATAGGTAAGTCTTTTACCAGACTGACAACAACAACAAAGAAAGGTGGGAGGGAGGGCTCTTACTAATTGAATAACAAATGTAAGAGGGGGGAAGAGATCACAGCAGACACCACAGAAATCCAAAATACCATGCAAAGTTTTTATGAACAACTATATGCCACCAAACTAGAGAACCTGGAAGAAATGGTTAACTTTCTTGAAGCATACAGCCTCCCAATATTAAGCTAGGAAGACCTAGAAAACAGTAATAAACCAATGATGACCAAAGAAATTGAAGCAGTCATCAAAAGCCCTCCCAACCACAAAAGTCCAATCCCAGACTGCTTTACAAATGAGTTCTACAAACCTGCAAGAAAGAGCTAACACCTCTACATGGAAAGCTCTTCCAAAATATCGAAGACAAAAGTTTTTGTGAAGCAGTAATTGTGGATTAAGACCAAATCTTTATGACCAAATGTATTGAATATGTATACATATTTCTTATAAATCACAGTATTTTATTTATAGAAATTACAGGTATTTTGTAATTTTACAAGAAAAGAAAACTTCATCGACTCTTAGTGAATTAGTAATGAGACTAATTAAAGTTAGTAAATAATGTTCTATAAAATTAGAATTCAGAACTCAATATCCTTTAATATACACTTCCCAGTTAGGGACAGGGTATTAGCTGACCTCATGGAATGCACATCATGGTACCAAGGAATGATGGAGCAGTGTTTCTTCTCCTCCCCTCAACCCCTGCTTCCATCCCCAGATTCAAACAAAGAAAGATGGGAAGGAAGGGTCCATGGGAGCAGTGGAATCATACAGGCATGAAGCCCTGGTGAAAAAGAAGAGAGAAATACAAGAAATAAATTACTAGTTAGAAGATAACAGTACTAGTAGTGCGGCGGGTTAAGTGCAGGTGGTGCAAAGTACAAGGACTAGCATAAGGATCCTGGTCTGAGCCCTGGTTCCCCACCTGCAGGGAAGTCACTTCACAAGTGGTGAAGCAGGTCTGCCGGTGTCTATCTTTGTCTCCCCCCTCTGTCTTCCCCTCCTCTCTCCATTTCTCTCTGTCCTATCCAACAACAGTGACATCAATAACAACAATAATAACTACAACAATAAAAGGCAAAGGGCAAAAAAAGGGAATAAAATAAATAAATAATAAATAATTAAAATGAATAAAAATAAAAAAGAAGATACAGTACTGGGGAGCTCTCAACAAATTTTAAAAAGGTAAAATACTTAATTACATTAGATGTAACAAGAAGTACATGAAAACTATTTGAGTAAAACTTCACCACCTTAGAAATAGCCCTACATTTAAAAATATTTTTAAATATTTATTTATTTATTCTCTTTTGTTGCCCTTGATGTATTATTGTTGTAGTTATTGTTGTTGCTATTGATGTTGTTGTTGTTGGATAAGACAGAGAGAAATGGAGAGATTTATTCTCTTTTGTTGCCCTTGATGTATTATTGTTGTAGTTATTATTGTTGTTGCTATTGATGTTGTTGTTGTTGGATAAGACAGAGAGAAATGGAGAGAGGTGGGGAAGACAGAGGGAGGAGAGAAAGACACCTGCAGACCTGCTTCACCGCTTGTGAAATGACTGCCCTGCTAGTGGGGAGCTGTGGGGCTTGAACAAAGATCCTTGCGTTGGTCCTTGGCACTTTGTGCCATGTGCGCTTAACCCGCTGCACTATAGCCCAACTCCCTAATTTTTTAAATGTTTATTATCTTTATTTATTATATAGATACAGTAAAAAATGGAGAGGGAAAGAGGAGATAGAGAGGAAGAGAGATACCTGCAGTATTGCTTTACCACTCACAAAGCTTTCCTCCTGTATATGGGGACCAGGGGCTTGAACCTGGGTCCTTGTGCATTGTAATGTGTACTCAACCTGGTGTAACCCTACAACCCTAGATTTGAATCAGTGAAAAAAAGAATTCTCCTGGATTCTTTAGGGTGTTCTATATATATATATATATAATCATATCTGCAAATAGTGACAGTTTAACTTATCTTCTAATCTATATCCCTTTAATTCTTTTCTCTTGCCTAATTGCTATGGCTAGGACTTCCCAGACTATATTGAATAGTAGTGATGACAATGGACAACTCTGCTTCCTGAAAATTATTCAACAATATAGTAAAGGCTACAAAATTAAAATACAAAAACCAGTGACATTCCTCTTTGTAAACACTAAACTAGAAGAAGACGTCTACAAATCAGTCCCTTTTACTATAGCAACAAAACAATCACATATTTAGAAATAAAGCTAGCAAAAGAAGTCAAAATTTTGTGTACCAAAAACCATGAGGAAATATAGATACAAAGAAATGGAAAGATATCCCATACTCTTGGATTGGAAGAATTGACATTGTTAAAATTGTTAAAATGACCATTGTACCTAGAGCCATATACATTGATGTTCCACCAAATTTCTCTAAAGGAACAAAGTAAAGCCTACAAAATTTTATATGTAACCAGAAAATATTTAGAATTGCCAAAGCAGTCTTGAGAAAAAAGAATAAGATTATCTCTCATCCTTATCTCAAACTATACTACAGATCAACGATAATAACTGCCTAATACCAGAGCTAAAATAGACACACAGACCACTAGAATGGGATTGAAAGCCTACAAGTAAGACCCACACCTACGGACAACTAATTTTTGACAAGGAGCCCCAAACATTAAAGGAAGAAATGGGGGTGGGGGAGGTGGTAGCACACCTGGTTGAGAGCACATTACAAGGATCTGGGTTCAAGCCTCTGGCCCCATCTGCAGGAGAAAGCTTCATGAGTGGTGATGCAGGGTTGCAGGTGTGTCTCTGTCTCTTTCCCTCTTTGTCTCCCTTTCCCCTCTGAATTTCTGGCTGTCTCTATCCGATAAATAAAGATAATAACTAAAAAAAAAATTTTTAAGTGGTGTTGGGGAAATTGGGTTGAAATTGCAAACAGATAAAGTTGGACTACCACATACCACCATGCACAAAAGTCAACTCCAGGTGGATCAAAGTGTGGACATTAGACCAGAAAGAACTAAATACATAGAAAACATTGACAGAATATTTTACAATCTGTGCTTTGGAAATGTCTTTAAAGACTCAAGTAAACAGTAAAGAAAGCAAAAGCAAAATAAATCAGTGGAACTACATCAAATTTTTGCACATCACCCAAAGAGAAAGACAACCTACAGAATAGAAGATATTCATATGACATATTCCAGAGAAAGGACTAGTAACCAACACACCTAAAACAAACAAACAAACAAACAAAAAACAGTAAGCTTAGCAACAAAAACCAAAGAACTCCATTAGAAAATGGGACAAAGGGGAGTTGGGTGGTAGTGCAGTGGGTTAAGCTCAAGTGGCACAAAGCAAAAGGACCAGGGTAAGGATCCCGGTTCCAGCCCCAGGTTCGAGCCCCTGGCCCTCCACCTGCAGGGGGGGTCACTTCACAGGCGGTGAAGCAGGTCTGCAGGTGTCTTTCTTTTCTCCTCTCTGTCTTCCCCTCCTCTCTCGATTTCTCTGTCCAATCTAACAATGATGACATTAATAACAACAACAATAATAACTACAACAACAATAAAAAACGAGGGCAACAAAAGGGATACAAAAAGGGAAAAAGTCATACAAAAAGGAAAGGAAGGAAGGAAGGAAGGAAGGAAGGAAGGAAGGAAGGAAGGAAGGAAGTGGGACAAGGATATGGACATGAACTTTACCATGAAAGAGCCTCAGAGGGACAACAAACACATGAGAAAGTGCTCAGTCACTGATTACCAAAGAAATGCAAATAAAGACAACAATGAGATACCACTTCACTCCTGTAAAAATATCATATATTAGAAAGGATAGTAATTGTAGCAAGCAAGCAGAAAGACCTAAAAATATATAAAAATAAAAAAAGAAAGGATGATAATAAGAAATGTTTGAGAAGATGTGGGGAAAAAGGAACACTTCTGCCCTGCTGGTAGTAATATAAATTGGCCTAAACATGGGAAACAGCCTGGAGATTTCTTTTACTCCCTCTTTCCTTCTTTCTTTCTCTTTCTTTCTTTCTTCCTTCCTTCCTTCCTTCCTTCCTTCCTTCTTTCCTTTCTTATTTTTTTAAATTTCATGTTAGTCATTTATTACTCATTGTATTACCCATTTAGTTGCAGGAGTTTCCTTTTTAATTCATTTTTCATAAAATGGAAATATTGACAAGACCATAGGATAAGAGGGGCACAGTTCCACAAAATTCCCACTGCCAGAGCTCCGTATCCCATCCCCTCCCTTGATAGCTTTCCTATTCTTTATCCGTCTGGGAGTATGGACCCAGGATCATTATGGGGTGCAGAAAGTGGGAGGTCTGGCTTCTGTAATTACTTCTCCACTGAACATGGATGTTGGCAGGTTGATCCATACTCCCAGCCTGTCTCCCTCTTTACCTAGTGTGGCAGGGCTCTGGGGAGGCAGGGCTCCAGGGTTATTGAGTAGAGATAGAGAAATTGAGAGAGGGAGATAGAGAAAGAAAGAAGCAGACACCTGCAGTCTTGCTTTACCACTTGTAAAGCTTTCCCTTTGCAGGAGGGAACCAGGGGCTTAAACCTGGGTCCTTATGTAATGTGTGCGCTTAACCAGGTGCACCACTGTTGGCCCCCCTCAAGATTTCTCAGAATATTAGAAATGGACCTGTCCTATGACACAGAAATTTCTCTCCTGGGTATTTACTGAAAGGAAAGAAAAACATCAGAAGAAATATATGTATACCTATGTTTATAGAAGCACAATTTGTAATAGACAAAATCTAGAAGCAACTCAGATGTCCAAGGACAGATGAGTGGCTAAAAAAAAATTGTATATATACATGCTGGAATACTATTCACCTGTTAAAAATGATGAAGCCATTGTCTCCTTTGCATCATCTTGGATGGAACTAGAAGATATTATGTAAAGTCAGATCGGCCAAAAAGAGGACAAATACCAAATGATCTCACTTATAAACTGGACCTAATAAATAGGGAGGAAGAGCACAGAGTGAAACTTGAACTGGGCATGGCATATGGCATCAAAGAAAAGTACTATGGGGAAAGAGTGGGAGAGAAGGGCTAATGAAAACACTGTGGTCCTGGTGCATGACAATGTAGAGGGACCTAGGTTGTGGTTAAGAGTGTTATGCAGAGAACTTTCATAGGGAGATTTGAAATTGTACCCATATGTCAGTGATTGTGCTGTAAACCATTAACTACATAAAAATGATTTTAAAAATAACAATTCTTCCTTACATATATTTTAATATAATTATTTCAACATGATCGTAATAAAAATGCCAACTTTATTATAGAGCTAGACTAGATTGAGGTTGTATGAGTAAAATGAATATGTAAGAACAGCTTGAAATTGCTTCAGGATGGAATCATACAAATAGACATTGAATACCTATAGGATATTCTGAGAAGGGCATAATATCACTTTTGTGGTATGCCTGCAAAAATATAACCAGAATTCAAATATGAAGAATCATTATTCAGAACCAAATTGGTCATCCTGTGAGATAACTCATCTGGGAAGGCAAATTGTCATGTATTCAGCCTAGGTTGGAACTCCCAGTACACCACATCAGGAGTACTATGAGTGCTGAGGTTTCTCTCTTTCTTTCTCTCTCTCTATATGATAAAGTCAGCTTGGAACAATGAAGTCCTAGTGATAACAACCAACTGATGCACATTTAAAACAGTAAATGTCCTGTGTCCTTCAAAAAATCAAGGTCATGAAAAACAAAAATTTGGAACTTGTTCCAGATCAAAGATACTCAAGATTTTTTGATACATACAGATTTTGGAATGAGTCAGGAAATTTTTCATTTTTAATTAGTTTTACTCTATTTTTGTTGTACATTTATTAATGGAATAATAAGAACTGAGGGTATGTAGACTGGATATTACCATAGTTGTGATTAACAAGGGAGACATACAGACATATACAGAGAGAGGGAGAGAGAGAAAGAGAGAGAGAGAAACCAGGGCACAATACAGCTCTAGTTTATGGTGATATTGGCATTGTACCTGGGACCTTGGAGTCTCAAGCTTGAAAGTTTTTGCATTTCTGTTATGCTATCTCCCCACTACAAAATAAATGACTTTAAAAATTATTTATTCCTGTTTGTTGTCCTTTTTTTAAATTTGTTTGTTTGGTTTTTGCCCCCAGGGTTTTTGTTGGGGCTCAGTGCCTGCACCACTAATCCACTACTCCTGGAGGCTATTGTTTCCCTTTTGTTGCCCTTGTTGTTTTATCATTGTGGTTATTTATTTATTTATTCCCTTTTGTTGCCCTTATTATTTTATTGTTGTAGTTAATATTGATGATGTTGGATAGGATAGAGAGAAATGAAGAGAGGAGGGGAAGACAGAGGGGGGAGAGAAAGATAGTCACCTGCAGACCTGCTTCACCGCCTGCGAAGCGATTCTCCTGTAGGTGGGGAGCCGGGTCTCGAACTGAGATCTTTACTTCGGTCCTTGCGCTTTGCGTCACATGCACTTAACCCCCGACTCCCTTTTTGTTTGCGCCACATGCTACCCCCCGACTCCCTTTTTTTTTTATTGTTGTACTTATTATTGATGTTGTTGTTGGATAGGACAGAGAAATGAAGAGAGGAAGGAAGACAGAGAGTGGGAGAGAAAGACACCTGGACACCTGCTTCACCGCTCGTGAAGTGACTCCCCTGCAGGTGGGGAGTCGGGAGTTGAACCGCGTTTCTTCCACCGGTCCTTGTGCTTTGCACCACCTGCGCTTAACCCGCTGCGCTACCGCCAGGCTCACTAAATGACTTTTTAATGGAAGAACACATCAGAATATTCAGGAGTAAAGGAGAATGATATCTGTAGTTATAAAATTCGGGGGGAAAAACTGTCAAGGGAGAAAGATACTGGTAAAGCAAATATAATGAGATGTTAACTAAAAGTATCTGAGTGAGGTATATGTGGACATTTTCTATAATTTTAAACTTTTTCTTCTTATGAAAGAAAGAGACTGGAGCTTACTGTGCCACATGTAGTGCTAGAAATCAAACCTGTGTCCTTAGCCATGTATGTGTACTTTTTTTTTTTGTAATAGTGTCTTGGGAAATACCACAATGGTTGTGCAGAAGACTTGTATGCAGATTCCAAGCAATCTCTCCCTCTCCCTCTCCCCCTCCCTCTCCCTTCTCTTCCTTTCTCTCCCTCTTTCTCCTCCTCTCCTCCTCCCCTCCTCCTTTTTCTCATATATATATATATATATATATATATATATATATATATGTTTTTGAATCATTTAAGATTTAAAATAATTATTAAAGTTGCGATGGAATGGGAGTTGTTCTCAGCAGCTAGAACATATAACCTACTCTTACTTGCAAAAAAAAAAAAACAACAAAAAAAAAACAGCATCACAATAGCAGGTGAGACTTCTATCTGTGGTAGAGTAAAACATCTCTTTCTTCTCTTACCTCTCTATAATCTTTTCTTGTCTCCCCTCTTTCTAAGTAGAGTATAGAATATTTTAAAAATTGGGCTGGGGAGGTCTCTCAGCAATATAGGGAATGTACAAAGCCTTGGTTTATTTTTCAGTGTCAGAAACAGGAGTTTGGAATGATATTATATTCTTCACTCAGTTTCAATTTCTTCGGGTGTTATTTTATTTTTTAAATTTCATTGAAGTTAGTAGTGGTTTTTAAGACTGTACACTGTGGGGGTACCATTTCATTTATTTTACTGTTGTATATTACCATATGCCCACCACTAAAGTATCAATAATCCTCCACTGAAGTCTACATGACCTTCTTCATCCCAGTAGCTCTCCATATTTCTCTACCTTTGGTAACCTTAATTCTTCAGTCTGATGAGTGAACTCTAACTTTATTCCCTCTACCTGTTTCATTTATACCCTACTTATAAATGAGATCATCTGTTGTTCTTCTCTTTCTATTTCACTTAGCAAAATCCTTTACAGTTCTACTAATGTAACAAAGAGCAAGACTGTATCTTCTCACATAGATTAGTATCCTGTGTAAAACACTGAACTATTATGGTACATTTGTCAAAATTTAGAAATAAGCACTGTGGGGCCAGACAGTGGCGCACCAGGTTAAGCGCACATAGTAGGAAGCACAAGGACCCATGCAAGTTGGAGCCCAGGCTTCCCACCTTCAGAAAGGTCACTTCACAAAGTGAAGCAGGTCTATGGGTGTCTTATCTTTCTCCCTCTCTGTCTCCCCCTTCTCTCTCAATTTCTTTCTGTCCTAGCCAATAATATATATTTTAAAAAATGATAAAAAATGGCTGCTAAGAGCGGTGGATTAGTAGTGCCAGCACCAAGAGGCACAGCAGTAATCCTGGAGGCAAAATAATAATAAACATTGGTATATTACTGTTAACAAAATTCAGACTTCTTTCAAATTTTACATATTTTACAGTAATATTCCTCTAAACTGCAAATTTTAATTGAATTTTACTGATTTTTTTCCTTTAGTATCTCTTTTCTGCTATAAAATCCATGTCAAGATATTACATATTTACTATAACCATTTTTTTGTCAGTGACTGTTTTCTTAGTCTATCATTTTTCATGACTGACAGTTTCAAAGAGTACTGGTGAATTATTTCTAAAATGTCTCTCAATTTTACTTTGTTTTATGGTGTTTATTTGTTTTGTCATCACTGGGGCTTCACTGCTCCAGACCAACTTTTCCAGAAAGATAAAACAGAGATATACAGAAGTAAAGACACCAAAGCTTCCTTCAGTGTAATAGGGCACAGATACCTTACTTAATTTTCATAATTACACTGTGGTGCTATTTTAAAAAATACTACAGATGTGAAGTTTAAATCAATCATATCAGGGTGTATATCTCATCAACAAGGCACCTCTATTGCTCTAAACTTTGGTATCTTGCTTAAGCTGTCATTTTACTCTTTGTGAAGCTCTACTCTCCTCTCTTTATATGCAAGGGAGTTACTACACTTAGTACACTCAAAAGCAGAGCAGAGAGACGTGTCTAGAAAATTTTAGGTAATTCTTTACCTCCTGGACAACAGGGCTTATACACATATTAATTTTATCCCTTTATAATGAAAACTAGACACTTCTCCCCTTATTACCATGTATTTGTATTAGTGTGGACTCGCATATATTTATTTTGTTTTTGTTCAGTAATCTATTTATTTTACTTCTCAATTCCAGCTTTGAGCATTGAGACTTCTAGTAGACTCCTCTTATACTTTGATATGTCTCTATAGGTTTTTGTGTGTGTGTGTCCAGGGAGGTAAATAAAGCGCTATACTCTCAAGCATAAAGTCTCAGTTCAGTCCCTGCTATCACATGTACTGGAGTGATAGTCTGGTTCTCTTCCCCAACTTTCTCATTAAAAATTATAAGTAAAACTAAAAAGAAAATAAAAATGTTAAAATTTATATATTTATTCATTATTCTTTTTAAAAATACATTTACTTTTTAAATATTTATTTATTTTGGATAGAGACAGAGAAAGATTGAAATGAGGAGACAGAGACAGAGAGACACCTGCACTTTTGAAGCTTCCTCCCTTTAGGTGGGTACCAGGGGCTTGAACCCATGTCCTTGTGCACTATAATGTGAGTGTTTAACCAGATACTCCACCACCTGGCCCCTTACTCATTATTCTTTTTTTTTTTTTTTTTGCCTCCAGGATTATTGCTGGGTCTTGGTGCCTGTACCATGAATCCACTGCTCCTGGAGGCCTTCCCCCCACTTGTTGCCCTTGTTGTTGTATCCTTGCTGTTATTATTGTTGTTGATGATGCCATTCGTTGTTGGATAGGACAGAGAGAAATGGAGAGAGGAGGGGAAGACAGAGAGTGGGAGAGAAAGACAGACACTTACAGACCTTCTTCCCTTGTAGGTGGTCAGCCAGAGGCTGGAACCGGGATCCTTATGCCGGTCATTGTGCTTTGCGCCAAACCCATTGTGTTACCACCCGACCCCTTTATTCATTATTCTTAAGTATTCTTAAACCATGATAACATTTACCAGATGTTATACTTTGAAATACATAAATGTTTCATTTTCTTTTTTTTCTTTCTAATTTTTATTAGAGAGAAATTGAGAAGGGGAGACAGAGGGAGAGAAGAGAAAAAAAGATAGACATCTGCAGACCTGCTTCAGTTCTCCTGAAGTGGATCCCCTGCAAAGGGGGAGCAAGGGGATGGGGGAGGGTGTGGGGGGCCTGAACCCTGATCTTTGAGCTTGATAATATCTATACTTAACCAGGTGTACTACCACCCAGTCCCATGTTTATTTTTTCTAAATAAATATTATATATACTTTTGGTATATGAAAATGTTTAATAAAATATACTAAAACCTCAGTAAAACATTTTTATGTTTTATTTAAATAGAGTAGAAGCTCTCTTATTTCCTTCTTATGAAAAGCCTGGAGACCTATGATTAAATTAATAAAACTTTACATTAAAAATAACTAATAAGTAAGCAGACTAGTTCAACATACAAACATAAAAGGGCGTAGCAGGGGCATGAAGGAAGAGGATCTTATTCACATTACTTATGACTCAAGTAGCGATACCTCCACCCTCAAATTCCCCTTTGGTGAATAAGCATGATGTGGATTGCTTAGCCTGTTTGTCAGGAAATTCTGTATATGAAAATGTAAGATCCTTTAGGAAGGATTTTAAAATACCACTTTGATCTATGACATATAAAGAAGTTACTACTGTAATAGATGATTCTAGTCTATGCCTTACAAAATCATTTTATAAAATAGCAAAGTATACAAATAATGTGGCTATCCTCTGACTTAGTTGCACTCTGTATATTAGCAGTGTAAAAAAAGAAATGTGAATAAAGACAAAAGCAATGTAACAAGCATATAATTTGTATAGCTAATCCCATGTTTATGTTAAAAAATATATATATACATGCCTAGAAAGACTCAATCTGCAAGTTGCTACCAAATTGTGTCATTAAATATTTAATAAGTCATAACAAGAATGTTTTCAAGTTAAATAAAAGAGTAAATGTCAAAACTACTGGGATGGTTTCACTCATATGTAGAATATAGAGAAATGAAACACATGAAGTTGCAAAAAAAAAAAAAAAAGCAGCCAAGCTACAAACTGTCTGTAAGACTTTGTGAGACACAAAATTATGGTGGTGGTTGGTTGAGGGGAGGAGGTGGGAAATGGAACTTTGGTGGTGGGTATGATGTAAAACTATAGCCAATGCGATCTTGTAATCTTGTAAACCACTATTAAATCATTAATAAAAACTAAATAAATCCTATCCCCCCAAAAAAAGCATAATTGTCAGATGTTTATCATAATTGTCAGATGTTTATGAATGTAATTTCTGCTACTAAAACATATTTCAAATATAGGTTTGAATAAATAATTTTGGGATTGTTTTGTTTAAACACATTTCTTATTTTGTGTCTATATACTAAAAAATATTTTTGAAGAGCTAAAAACTCATCTGACAGAATGGGTGCCTTACTATGTATGAGGCTCTTAGTTTTAGCTCTTACAGTACTTGAGAGCATGCTAGAAGCCACCAGGAAAGCTCCATGGATGATGGAGCATTCCTGAGCTGTCTTAACTCATCCGTGGCAACAATAACAATAATGACAACAATAAGGGCAACATCAAGGTCATCAAAAATGGGGGGAAAAAAGGCCTCCAGGAGCAGTGGATTAGTGATGCAGGCACTGAGCCCCAGCAATAACCCTGGAGGCAAAAAAAAAAAGAATGAAAACAAGCAGGTTCAGGTATCCACTCAGTGTTATTGTCACAAGTGAGACCCTGAGTTCACTCCCTGGAACCATATATAGAAATATAAAAAATATTGTTCTAGTAGTACAGAACAAAATGATTTAATAGGAGACTTCTGGGGACCAGGACAAACATATTTGTAAGACAGAAATTCTGGGCAAAAAAAACCCCTGGAAGCTTTAATCTTCTCTATTTTTCCACAAATATTACAGAGAAAAATAAAGTCATTCTTGTTGACCCTACTATGATGTCACTATCTCATATTTTATTTTCACTTTTATTTTATTTTATGTTACGTTATTTTTTACCAGAGCCCTGTTCAGCTCTGGCTTATGGTGGTACAGGTAAATGAACCTGGAGCCAGGGAAGCTTAGACATGAAAGTCTTTTTGTATACCCACAATACTATCTACCTGCCCCCCCATCTCTTTATGTATTTGTGAAGCTTCTAAAGCCCAGTGTCTACTCCCTTCCTCTTGTCATGTTTTATTCTTGAGGACTGCTTATATACTCTAAAAAGCATTATATAATAATTTACAGTGGATTTACCATGTTAATTTACTAGTCTCTTATTTCCATAAAATTTGAATTCTGAAGTAATTCTAGCTCTAATAATTCACAGAGAATTGCAAATTTTTAGTGCTTAATTATTATTTGTGCTATGTTATTCATAAAATGATGTAAATCTACATTTCATTCTTTTGGATAATTTATTTTTTCTTCTAAATTTTTATTTTATATGTTTTTAGGTGACATTAGTTTACAAAGCTATGAACGTTTTTAGAAGTACAATTTTACACCTCTTCAAAATCTGTTCCTATACCACACCCACTGCCAAAGTAGCAATATCTTCCCACCAAGTCCCTTTATCCTTGTATAGCCCTGCAGCCTACTCTTCCCTACCTACATAGTCCTTTTTGATAATCTTGGATCTACAGTTTGAGATCCAAGATTATCAAAAGGTTGTCGTCATTTGATTTTTCTTTTTTTATGTTCTACTTAATTAAAAAAATTTTTTATTAGTGATTTAATAATGATACTTTGGTGCAATACACCAAACCCACTCCAAGTTTGGTTTTGGACTTTACTAGTTCTTGCCTGAGCCCCACATCTAACATGCAGGTGGGCTAAAAGTATTATCTGGGAAGGTGGTGTCAGAGTTGGGAATAGGACCAGAAAGCTAGATTAGGGCAGAGAGTAGCTCCAAAATATGGGAAATTATATAAATACTGTTAACTGTAAACCCCATCAATCTGACCTAAGGCCCACGTATATTCATATTTGGCACAGGGGCTTGTGTAACCTCTGCATCCCTGTTGGTTTGAGCTTGCATTCCATGGTTCTTCTTCTAGCATTTGCCCTTCTTCCGTAGCCAGTCAACAGCGTCAGGTTGAGCCTGATGTAAAGTTTCCAGACCTCCTTTGAATCTGGAGAGGTGGCAGTCGTTGACTATGTGGGTCATAGTCTGTCTGTAGCCGCAGGGGCAGTTTGGGTCGTCTCTGGCTCCCCAGCGATGGAACATAGCGGCGCACCGGCCATGGCCTGTTCGATACCGATTGAGGAGGGCCCAATCATAACTTGCTAGGTCAAAGCCGGGTTGACGCTTGCAGGGGTCTGTGATGAGGTGTTTGTTCTTTACCTCAGCTGACTGCCAACTCTGTTTCCAAGAGTCTGGAACAGAGAAGTTCAGTGTAGGCGTAGGGGACCAGATTGGGTGACGAGACGTCAAGCGTTGGACAGGGTGGGCGAAGATATCCGTGTATATTGGCAGGTCCATGGTCATAGCTAGGAATATTCTAGGTTGCACTCATTTCAGGACCAGTCTTCCTCAAGTGGTAGGTATGTTGACCCAGCTTCCCTTTAGAGAGTGGGGCAGTTTCTACCATTGTTGTTCTACATTGAGGGCAAGGTCCTGTAGAGGCCCATAAAGGGTTTATGATGATGTTCTTGATGGAGATGACCAGTGATGGTGAAGAAAGGGATCTGTTAGAGGTCTACGCCCATCATATTCGTGTGGGAATCCCAGGATTCCCTTACTCAGGCTCCGGATGATGGGGTTGCCTGGTAGTGACCAAAAGGGTCATTATTAAAGTGTGCACCAAAAGTAAGGGTGTTGTATGCTTTACATTGGGTAGTTCTCCCTCGCCAAGAGAATTGGATCAGTCCAGTTAGTTTCGCGGGCCTGCTTGGCCCCGCCCCTAGGAACCCCGCCAGAGTTCCAGGGTTCCTGAGTTCGAGAGTAAGAGAGAGTGCTTGCACCGCAGCAAAGAGACAGCAGAGTTCTGTTTGGTGATTAGTTTGTTCCTGAATAAAGAAATATAGCTTCCCTGCCCAGCCGTATGTCTCTGGTTGTCTCTGTTACCCGCCTGTGAAGCTAGCCCGGCCGGCTAGAGGCCACCGAATTTTAACAACATAAGGGCATTGCAAGTTGTTCCTGCAAATGGATGGAATGTCCTTACTCTTTGGTGCCAGGTTTTGTTTGTTTATTTATTTATTTATTGCAATGTCCTTATTCTTGTACATAATTATGGTTTGGGGACTAAGTGGCAATGTTTGCTCAGGATGGAAAAGCAATTAGAAAATTTCCAAAGCCATGGCTTAGCATCATTATCTTGTTGATGCCATACAAGTGTTCTACTGCAGGAGTTTTCAGTTCCATTTCTGTCCATCATACAACCATAAAAATTGTTTCAACATTCTTTTAGCTTTCTTTTCTTTCATTCTTCCACCCTGCCAACACCCATGTCCAGTGGAGAAGCAGTTACAGAAGCCAGACCTTCCACCTTATGTACCCCATATAATGATCCTGGGTCCATATTCCCGGAGGGACAAAGAATAGGAAAGCTTCCAATGGAGGGGATGGGATGCAGAACTATGGTGGTGGGAATTGTGTGGAATTATACCCCTCTTATCCAATGGACTTGTCATTCATAACCCAGCTGCTGGCTTCACCTCCATTCACATTACTGCTCTGCAGCCTTCCCTCCCCCCCAGGCCCTTTGTTTTGATTCCTGACTCTGCAGCTCCCCTTTTCTTTTTCTTTCTCCTCCTCCCCCTCCTCCTCCTTTTTTATCAGAGCACTGCTCAGCTCTTGCTTATGGTGGTGTGGGGGACTGAACCTGGGACTATGGAGCCTCAGGAATGAGATTCTTTTTGCATAACCATTATGCTATCTACTTCTGCCCCACCCTTATTCAAATTTTGTGGTTCTCTCTTTGATGACTTTAGACTTTCTCCCAGTTTTTTAAGCATTGAATGTCATTTGCTCAGACCAACCAGAATTTTTTTTTTATTTATTTATTATTGAATAAATGAAACAAATTGAGAGGGGAGGGGAGGTAGAAAGGAAAAGAGACAGAGAGACACCTGCAGCCATGCTTCACCACTCATGAAGCTTTCCTCCTGCAGGAGGGGAACAGGAGCTTAATCCTGGGTCCTTGCACACTATAGCCTGTGTGCTTAACATGGTGCAAATTAGTTTTTTGGGATCTGTCTTCTTTGGGTCTTTCTGCTTTATTGTTAAGCTAATTTGGTCTATATCTAAACAATTAGAAAATTTATGATGCCTTCTTTAGGCACTACAACTAGCATTCCAGGTTTATTAGGTCTAAGTCTTATCATCAAGGACCATTGAATTCTATTACTTTGAGTTATATAATTTCCCCTTGCTTATGGATACATGTATACCTGTATCCAATACCCTAAACACTACTGGATATCAAGTATATCTGTAACTTTTGTTAGATGATATGCCCTCTAAAGTGGATGTAGGTAGTGCCATGTGTTAGGTTTGAAGAGTTGCAAGGTTGATGTCTCATGCTCCATATCTCTAGTTGCAGTCCCCCGTAAGATTTCAGTAACAGCATAATGTGGGATGGCAGCATTAGTAGTGATTTGAGGTCACTGTAAGTGCTATGGCAGTAAGGAATCAGAAGAAATATGGGCATAGTCCTAGAGGTTCCAAGACTAGAAGAAATGATCTTAGAATACAAGGGGTTTCTTGTAGTCTTAGAAAGAGCTCAGAATAGGAATAATTATTATTAAAGCCAGGTTAGTTTGTCGGGGTCTCTGGCGGGGTGATCTCCAGGGGAAAGGTAACGAACCAGTTCTTTCTAGAGTAAAGACACTGGGGAGCCCTTCAGCATGCTCAGAACTCGTTTATTAGCAGGTGGACATGAGTTAAACAGAAAACCAAACAAAGGGAATTATTACTGAAATATGTCAGAAATTACAGGTTTCTTAAAGGTTGGCTTGCCCCTATGGTAGGGGGCTGGTATGACAAGAATTGATGCAGATACATAAAGGTCAAGATAATTAGTCTCCTGATGCAGGCATTTAATTACCCAAAGGCGTTTGAGGAGAGGAGAGGGGTTGAACCAGTTAAGGCAAAATAGAGAGAAGATAAGCAAGGTTTGATGCAAATTGAGGACATCAAAGGGCACTGCTAGGAGTGTGTGATAAGGTGTGTTCTTCTGTGATCAGAAGGTGACTTTGAGTAAGTGAATCTTAAAGTAGGCGGCCATGTGGCCTGCAGTTAATGGAGGGAA
>NC_080179.1:33060479-33200303 GCF_950295315.1 Erinaceus europaeus
GGAAAAGGAATTCTTAATATCACGGCTAAGTTTGTGCAAGATTAGTTGGGGGGTTGTTTGCTAATCTAATGGTTAGCATCTATACTAATGGTTAGCATCTAGACCTCACTTTACTTTGTTTCCTTTAGTGGTATATGAGCATCTTCATATTTTACATACTGACAGGACCAAATGGTTTTGATCTGCCTGACCTAAAGTTGCAGTTGATGTTTAAAACGCTATATATGCACATTTAATTTTAGAGCTCCTTGAATAGTTTAAGCCCAGTGTCAGAGTTTGATCATCTTACAAATCTGAGATATTAAATACTTAGGCTAATGCAAATATTTGTACTTAGAGCTATGGGCTAGGCAGTTTGAGAACTTGATGTACTATATCTATTTACCCTCTAACATGTCACATTAATAGTGATTTATGAGATTATATATCAATAGGATTATAATTTCACACCTTTCCCACCCTGAAAGTCTTTGCCTACCCCCACACCCCTACATAACCACTATAGTTTTTCACAGTCTAAATATGGGTTGATTTAGTTTGTTTGTTTCATATGTGTGTTCAGTTCTGTAAATTCTACATATGAGTGTAACCCTCCTGTGGTTTTCCTTTATTTCCTTGCTTACTTCACTAATCATAATATTCTTGAGTTCTATCCATTTTATCCCAAAGGATGTAAAATTGCCTTTTTTTATTGCTGAGCTGTACTCCATTGAGTATATGTCCCATAGATTTTATTTATTTATTTATTTATTTTTTGCCTCTAGGATTATTGCTGGTGCTTGGTACCTGCACTACAAATCCACTGCTCCTAGAAGTTATTTTTTCGGGGGAGTCGCGCAGTGGGTTAAGCGCAGGTGGCGCAAAGTTCAAGGACCGGCGTAAGGATCCGGGTTCCAGCCCCCAGCTCCCCACCTGCAGGGGAGTCGCTTCACAGGCGGTGAAGCAGGTCTGCAGGTGTCTATCTTTCTCTTTCCCCTCTGTCTCCCCCTCCTCTCTCCATTTCTCTCTGTTCTATCCAATAACAACCACATCAATAACAACAACAATAATAACTACAACAACAATAAAAAAAGACAACAAGGGCAACAAAAGGGAAAATAAATAAATAAATAAAAAGTTATTTTTTCCCTTTTGTCACCCTTGTTGTATATCATTGTTGCTGTTATTATTATTGTTATTATTGCTGTCATTCTAGTTGGATAGGACAGAGAGAAATGGACAGAGGAGGGGAAGACAGAGAGGGGGAGAGAAAAATAGACACCTGCATACCTGCTTCACTGCTTGTGAAGCCACCCCTCTGCAGGTGGGGAGCCAGGGGCTCCAACCGGGATCCTTACTCTGGTCTTTGTGCTTTGCGCCATGTCCGTTTAACCTGCTTGCTACTGCCCAGACCCCTTGTCCTATAAAATTTTTACCCAGTCACCTGTTGAAAGAGCATTTTGTTTGATTCAAAATTTTGGCTATTGTAAATAACACAGCTATGGATATGGGGGTACATATATCCCTTGAATTAATGTTATTATCTCTTTTGGATAAATACCTAGAAGTGGGATGCTGGATCATAATGTATTCCCATCTGTATTTGTTTAAGGATTCTCCATACTGTTCGTATCAGTTTGCATTCCCACCAGAAGTGTAACAGTTCCTCTCCTACTGTATCCTTTCCAACACTTACCCTCTCCTGTTTTGTTGATGAAGGCCATTCTCACAGATGTGAGGTGGTATCTCAAAATGGTTTTAATTTGCATTTCTTTGGTGATGAGTGATCTGGAACATTTCCACATATATATTTGTGGGCCGTGTGTATCTCTTCTTTATAGAACTGTCTATTCATATATTCTGCCTACTTTTTTTATTGGGCTCTTTTTTTTTTATTCCCTTTTGTTGTCCTTGTTGTTTTTTTATTGTTGTAGTTATTATTGTTGTTGTCGTTGTTGGATAGGACAGAGAGAAATGGAGAGAGGAGGGGAAGACAGAGAGGAGGAGAGAAAGATAGGCACCTGCAGACCTGCTTCACCGCCTGTGAAGCGACTCCCCTGCAGGTGGGGAGCCGGGGTTCCAACCGGGATCCTTATGCCCATCTTTGTGCTTTGCGCCACCTGCTCTTAACCCGCTGCGCTACAGCCCGACTCCCGGGCTCTTTTTCTTTTAGTTGAACTGTATGAATTCTTTTTTATTTTAATATTTATTTTACTTATTTATTCCCTTTTGTTGCCCATGTTGTTTTATTGTTGTAGTTGTTGGATAGGACATAGAGAAATGGAGAGAGGAGGGGGAAGCCAGAGAGAGGGAGAGAAAGATGGACACCTGCAGACCTGCTTCACCGATTGTGAGGCGACGCCCCTGCAGGTGGGGAGCTGGGGCTCGAACTGGGATCCTTACTTCAGTCATTGCGCTTTGCGCCACGTGCACTTAACCGCTGTGCTACAGCCCGACTCCCATGAATTCTTTATAGATGTTTTATATCAACTGCTTGTCTGAAGTCTTGTGCGTGAATATGTTCTCCTCCCACTTGCTAAGTTTCCTGTTTATCCTTATGGAGTTTTCTTTTGATGTATAGAAGTGTTATTTGGTTTTTTTTTTTTTTTCCTCTATGGTTATCACTGGGGCTCAGTGCCTGCAACAGAAATCCACTGCTTCTGGAGGCCATTTTTCCCATTTGTTATTGTTATTGCTGTTGTTGGATAGGACAGAGAGAAATCGATAGAGGACAGGGGGAGAGAAAGATACCTGCAGACCTGCTTTACTGCTTATGAATCGATTTCCCTGCAGGTGGAGAGCCTGGGGCTAAAACTAGGACCCTTATGCAGGGCTTTGCACCATGTGCATTTAACCCGCTGTGCTACTGCCCAGCCCCCCTAGAAGCTTTTTTATTTGATATAGTCCAATTTGTTCAGTCTTGTTTTTGTTTGCCTTGTCTATGGGGTGACGTATCCAAATATGTCTCTAGTGTTAATGTAATGAAATGTTTCATCCATGTGTTCTTCTATATATTTTGTACGTTCAGGTATGATATCTAGATCTTTGATCCATTTTGAGTTAACTTTGGTGTATGGTGTTAGTTGGTAGTCTAGTTTCATTTTTCTTTTTTTTTTTTTTTAAATATTTATTTTATTTATTTATTCCCTTTTGTTGCCCTTGTTGTTTTATTGTTGTAGTTATTATTATTGTTGTTGTCGTCGTTGTTGGATAGGACAGAGAGAAATGGAGAGAGGAGGGGAAGACAGAGAGGAGGAGAGAAAGATAGACACCTGCAGACCTGCTTCACCGTCTGTGAAGCGACTCCCCTGCAGGTGGGGAGCCGGGGTTCAAACCGGGATCCTTATGCCGGTCCTTGTGCTTTGTGCCACCTGCGCTTAACCCGCTGCGCTACTACTGCCCGACTCCCCTGTAGTTTCATTTTTCTATGTGTGACTGTCCAGTTCTGCCAACACAACTTGTAAAAAGATCCCCCCCATTGGGCAAATTTGACCCCTTTGTCATATATGAGGTGCCGGTGTATGTATGGATTGAGTTCTGGACTCTATCCTATTCCGTTGGTCCATGTGACCATTTTTGTTCCAATACCACACTTTTTAACTACTACTGCTTTGTAGTATAACCTAAAGTCAGGTTTTGTCATGCCTTCATTTGTTTTTTCTTTTACCTTAGGGCTGCTTTTGATATTCATGTTTTTCCTAAAGTTCCATACAAATTTTTGAAGAGTCTGTTCAATTTCCTTGAAATATGTCATTAGGATTTTAATAGGGATTGCACTAAATCTATGGATTGCTTTTTGAAGAATTGCCATTTTAATGGTATTTATTCATCCAATCCATGAACAGGGGATGTTTTTCTATTTCTTTGTGTCATCTTCTATATCTTTTTTTTTTTATTTAAGAAAGGATAAATTGGGAGTCGGGCTGTAGCGCAGCGGGTTAAGAGCAGGTGGCGCAAAGCACAAGGACCGGCATAAGGATCTCGGTTCAAACCCCGGCTCCCCACCTGCAGGGGAGTCGCTTCACAGGCCGTGAAGCAGGTCTGCAGGTGTCTATCTTTCTCTCCTCCTCTCTGTCTTCCCCTCCTCTCTCCATTTCTCTCTGTCCTATCCAACAATGACAACAACAATAATAACTACAACAATAAAACAACAAGGGCAACAAAAGGGAATAAATAAAATAAATTTTTAAAAAATTAAAAAAAAAGAAAGGATAAATTAACAAAACCATAGGGTAGAAGGGGTACAACTCCACACAATTCCCACCACCCAATCTCCATATCCCACCCCCTCCCCTGATAGCTCTCCCACTCTCTATCCCTCTGGGAGCATGGACCCAGGGTTGTTGTGGGTTGCAGAAGGTAGAAGGTCTGGCTTCTGTAATTGCTTCCCCGATGAACATGGGCATTGACTGGTTGGTCCATACTCACTGTCTGCCTCTGTCTTTCACTAGTAGGGTGGGTCTCTGGGGAAGCGGAGCTCCAGAACACATTGGTGGGGTCTTCAGTCCAGGGAAGCCTGGCCAGCATCCTGATAGCATCTGGAACCTGGTGACTGAAAAGAGAGTTAACATACAAAGCCAAACAAATTGTTGAGCAATCATGGACCCAAAGCTTGTAATAGTGGAAAGGAAGTGTTAGGGGGGTACTCACTGCAAACTCTAGTGTACTTATGCTTTCAGGTATATATTTTGCACTAGTTTATGGATACCTGTGAACATATGCTCTCTCTCACAGAAACTGGTGTATATCTAGGTTTTGGGACTTTGTTAGAAAGTGAACCACCTGGGATGGAATTAGAGAATAATATGAAAGGAGAGGTATCACCCGAGTAATGAAGCTGAAGGGTTGTCATTCCACACGTGAAGTCTCTGGACACAGTCTGAGGTGAAGCATGTTGAGGTGGCAGTTGTTGTGTTGATGAGGTTGTGATCAGCAGATGCAATATTATTTTATATGGATTGGGAGAGGCATACGGGAAAGTGGGCCCTATCCAAAGGTTCCAGGAGTAGGGGAAGTAGAGGCTCTATAGTGTAGATGTGAGGTTCCTGCTGTCTTAGGGTTCAAAAAGACAATCGATAGTTAATGTTATCATCACATTATTTGGTAATTGGGTTAACTTTGAAAAGTCCTTTTGGTAGGGTTGGCTGTACAGTACCCAGTATCTTGTATATAGCTGTACTATTGGTTGCTTCTGATCTACTTGGTCTAGGCTTTTGAGAGAGCCCGCCTATCAAATACACAGCCTATATATTAAAAAGACTCAGTCTGTGTTTTAAAAACCTCGAGGCATACAATTGATTTTCCCCCTATCATATTAATTAACTAGTGATTTATATGACTACATTTTATTAAGAATGTACATAAACACCATTCCCACCACCAAAAGACTGTGACCCATCCCTCTCACCCACTCCCACCCCCCACTGGCCCAGGAAGCTGCATGTCTACCCCTCACCTCAGGGTTATTACTTTGGTGCCCTACTCTCAATTTGGTCAGGTCCTGCTTTTAGTATCCCTTTCAAATCTTCTTCCTCAACTTCTGTTGATGAGTGGGATCATCCCATACTCATCTTTATCTTTCTGACTTAGCTCACTTAACATAAATCCTTCTAGCTCTGTCCAAGATGGGTCAGAGAATGTGGGTTCATTGTTCTTGATAGCTGCATAGTATTCCATTGTGTATATATACCACAGCTTTCTCAGCCACTCATCTGTTATTGGGCACCTGGGTTGCTTCCAGGTTTTAGCTATTATGAATTGTGCTGCTATGAACATAGGAGTACACACCTCTTTTTGGTTGGGTGTTATGGAGTCCTTGGGGTATAACCCCAGGAGAGGAATTACTGGGTCATATGGAAGGTCCATGTCTACCCTTGTGAGAGTTTTCCGGACTGCTCTCCACAGAGGCTATACCAATTTACATTCCCACCAGCAATGCAGAAGGGTTCCTCTGTCCCCACAGCCTCTCTAGCATTTGTTCCTGCTGTCCTTTTTGATGTATGCCATTCTCACAGGAGTGAGGTGGTATCTTAGTGTTGTCTTAATTTGCATTTCTCTGACAATCAGTGACCTAGAGCAGTTTTTCATATGTTTGTTAACCTTTGGATCTCCTCTGAGGTGAATGTTTTGTTCATATGCTCTGCCCATTTTTGGATGGGGTCATTTGCTTTTTTGGTGCTAAGTTTGCTGAGCTCTTTGTATATTTTGGTGATTAGTCTCTTGTCTGATGTATGGCATGTGAAGATCTTCTCCCATTCTGTGAGGGGTCTCTTTGTTTAATAGTTTCTTTGGATGTGCAGAAGCTTTTCAATTTGATGTAGGCCCATTGGTTTGTTTCTGCTTTAGTCTTCCTTGCAATTGGGTTTGATTCATCAAAGATGTCCTTGAGGTATAGTTGGAAAATGTTTTACCAGTGTTTTCTTCTAAGTATTTGATTGTTTCTCATCTGAAATCCTGGTCTTTGATCCATTTGGAGTTGATTTTTGTTTCTGGTGAGATAAAGTAGTTCAATTTCATTCTTCTCCATGTTACAACCCAGTTTCCCCGGCACCATTTATTAAAGAGAGCCTCCTTCCATTTAATCCTTTGGGCCCCCTTATCAAAGATTAGATGTCAGTAGGTGTGGGGATTTATTTCTGGGCTTTCAATTTTTGTTCCAATACCATGCTGTTTTGATGATGATGGCTTTATAATATAGTTTAAGGTCTGGGAGTGTGATGCCTCCATTTCTGTTTCTTTTCCTCAAGATGATTTTGGCAATTCTAGGTGTTTTCAGGTTCCAGATAAATGATTGTAGTGTTTGGTCTATTCTCTTAAAGAAGCTTGGTGGAACTTTGATGGGTATTTGCATTAAATATGCTCTGGGGAGAATATTCATTTTGATGATATTTATTCTTCCAATCCATGAGCATGGGATATCTTTCCATTTCTTGATATCAGTTTCTATTTCCTTGAGTAGCAACTCATAGTTTGCAGTATACAGGTCTTTCACTTCTTTGGTTAACTTTATTCCTAGGTATTTGATTGATTTTGCTGAAACAGTAAATGGGAGTGATTTCTGGATGTCTTCTTCTTCAGATTTAGTGTTTGTATAAAGAAATGCCACTGATTTTTGTACATTGATTTTGTAGCTTGACCCCTTGCTATATTGCCTAATAACTTCCAGTAGTTTTCTGCTGGATTCTTTAGGTCTTTCTATATATACTATCATATCATCTGCAAATAGTGAGAGCTTGACTTCTTCCCTTCCAATCTGTATTCCTTTGATTTCTTTCTCTTGCCTGATTGCTATGGCAGGAACTTCCAACACTATGTTGAAGAGTAATGGTGACAGTGGACAGCCCTGTCTAGTCCCTGATCTGAGGGGGAATGCTTTCAGCTTCTGTCCATTGAGTATGATGTTGGCTGTAGGTTTGCTATATATAGACTCCACTGTCTTGAGGAATTTCCCATCTATTCCCATTTTTTGTAGAGTTTTGAGCATGAATGGGTGTTGGATTTTGTCAAAGGTTTTCTCTGCATCTATTGAGATAATCATGTGGTTTTTGGCTTTGCTTTTATTGATGTGGTGAGTGACAATTATTGACTTATGGATATTGATCCAGCCTTGCATTCCTGAGATAAATCCCACTTGGTTGTGATAAACAATCTTTTTGATATGATGCTGTATCCGGTTGGCCAAGATCTTGTTTAATATTTTGGCATCTATGTTCATCAGAGATATTGGTCTGTAGTTTTCCTTTTTTGTTGTGTCCCTATCAGCTTTTGGTATCAGGGTGATGTTGGCTTCATAGAAGGTGGAAGGGAGTACTCCTGTCTCTTCAATCTTGTGGAAAAGCTTAAGAAGTATGGGTACTAACTGTTTTCTGAAAGTTTTGTAGAATTCGTTTGTGAAGCCATCTGGTCCAGGACTTTTGTTGTTGGGGAGATTCTTAATAACGGTTTCAATTTCTTTGTCTGTGATTGGTGCATTTAGATTTTGTAGTTCCTCTTGGTTCAGTTTTGGAAGGGCATATGTTTCTAGGAATTGTTCCATTTCTTCCAGATTCTCTAGCTTGGTGGCGTATAGTTCTTCATAGAAGTTTCGCATGATTCTCTGGATTTCTGTGGTGTCAGTTGTGATATCTCCTCCATCGTTTACAATTCTATTAACTTGAGTCTTCTCTCTTTTTTGTTTGGTGAGTCTGGCTAGGGGTTTGTCAATTTTGTTTAATCTTTCAAAGAACCAACATTTGGCTTCATTGATCTTTTGTATGGTTCTTTTATTTTCGATGTTGTTTATTTCTGCTCTAATTTTAGTGATTTTTGTCCTTCTGGTTGCTTTAGGGTTCCTTTGTTCCTCTTCCTCTAAGTCCTTGAGGTGTGCAGTTGTTGGGTAGTTGCCATCTCCCCCTGGCTTCTTCTTATCCATATGCCTATATAGGGATTTACTGATCCAAAGGTTTGGTCTATTTACATAAATCACTTTTACATAAAGCACTCCAGGGCATTGGTGGTTCAGTTATAAGATTCTCGCCTGTTCCGCCCCCTCCTTGTCACACTCTGATTTTCACCAGTCACTTTTCTCTCCACCCTCTCTATATCACATCCTGTTTCCACCCTACTTGGATAGTATAAAAACAGCTGCTCTTCTGATTAAAGACACTTGGAAATTGCTTTCCGGCTCCGAGAGTTCCAGAGTGTATCTCCTGCGGAAGTTGGTGCAGCACGAGTTCCTGATCCCTCTCCCACACAGCAGCCTAGATCAGCTCCAGTTGAGTTCTCTCCAACCCAGAGAGCACTAGCTCGGGAAGAAGTACCCTCAGGCTATCCCGGCATCTGGCGTCAGGAACAGGGACCCGTAAGCAGCAGATTTACAAGAAGACATCTTAGATAAGTACACACCTTTTGGGTATCTGCAATATTGTGTTAAGGCACTGTGATTTTTTTTTTTCTTTCTTATTGTTTTCCAGAGATCTTTCCACCATGGAAAATCTTTTCCAAATCCTGCATTCTTTTTCCATTATACAACTTTTATATATCTGGGACATTTTTCTCGGGGCTTCACCTTATATCCTGTTGATCATCATAGCAGCTTTTAAGGGATATATAGGTCAACCTCTCAAAAGGCTTAAGGACCTAGAGGCTGAGGTCAAAGAGATAAAGGAAGTAATCATAGAACTTAACCAGCACCTTAAAAACAAGAAGAAGCAAAGGCCTGTCGTGATCTTGACCCACCCTAATTCCTCTGCATCTTGCCCTGAGGCCCCTATTTTGGCATCTTGCCCTGAGGCCCCTATTTTGGCAGACAGGTGTCCGAATTCTCCTTTGGACTCCACAGCCACTTCTTCGGCCACCCCCATTTTGGCAGAAACGTGTCCGGAACCTCCTACTGCCTCCACGGCTGCTTCTTCACCCCACCCTGTTTTGATAGACACATGTCCGAATTCTCCTGTAGCCTCCAAAACCACTTCTTCGGCCACTTGTCCAGAAGCTTCCACTTCGATGACTCCTCCTACCGCTACACACTTAGAGCAAGTCCACACATTTCCGGTCAATATTGCCCCCAATAGACAAAAACCTCAGGCCTGGTATCCATATTCCGCCACAGACCTGAAGGAACTACGCCAGGCTATCAAAGATAACGGTGTTCATGCCCCATGGACCAAGTCCATTTTACAAGGCCTGCTTCAGAACCTTAATACCCCTCAAGATTGGAGAGATGTGACTCGTGCTACGCTCCCAGGCCCCCTCTTCCTGCAATGGGAGGCATTCTTTCGCGACGAATGTTTACAACAATCGCGGAAAAATATTCAAAATCAGCCAGAGGGTAATTTTGATGCATTGTTTGGAACAGGCCAATTAGAAACAGGGATTCAACAGGCGGAAGCCAAGTTTACAGCGGGGTATTTTGATCAAGTACGCCTGTGTGCATTAAAAGCATGGGAGCGATTAACACCACCCATGGGAGCAGCCTCAGCCCCCATTCTCTCCCTGCAACAAGAACCTGATGAATCCCTCGCTAAATTCATTGCCAGGGTCCAGTCGAGTTTGGAAAGGAAGATTTATAATCCTGACGCTCGTTTTCTCCTTCTGCGATCCATAGTCTGGGATGGAATGCTTCCGCATTTTCGACAGGCCTGTATCACTCTTAAAAACGAACACCCAGATACTTGGATTCTAGCTACACAGGATCTCAGATCAAGCTCTTTTCAAGGACATATGTTACAGGCCTATGCAGCTACCTTACATAAGCAAAAAGGAGCTTGCTTTCAGTGCGGTCGCCAAGGGCATTGGCGTAACCAATGTCCAGAAAATAGACCGCGACCCCGCCTCCAGTCAGGGCGACCCCACCTCCAGTCAGGTCGACCCCCACCACCAATCAGGGCAACCCTGCCTCCAGACAGGGAATCAGAGACCACGAATGCCTTGTCCCAGATGCCAGAAAGGATTTCACTGGAGGAGAGATTGTTGGTCAAGGTTCCATAGGAACGGCACGCCTCTGCCAAATGTAAACAGGGATTTAAACTAGGTATGGGGCTTCCCTTAGCCCCGCCCCCAAGAGGGAAGGAAGCAGGTCGCCCGCTTGGTGCTGTGCCCTTCTTCCACAAACAGAAGCCCAGCTTGGGACCCAATCCGTCGCTATACCCACCATGCCAAGTAACAATAACAGAGGGTGAGCAGAAGGAGGAACCCGTGGTATGTGGGAACTTCCAGCATAGAAATAACCGGCTGGAGCAAGAGAACAGCTCGAATTCAGAGCCTGAGATTTTATGGACCACCCCTGTTTTAGAAAGGGATCACCCAACTATGACAGTAAAGATTGGTAATATTCCTTTTAAATGTTTGATTGACACGGGAGCAGATAAGACAATATTAAGACAAGCAGAGGTTCCCCAGAGTTGGGAACTCCTCCCAGGACCACGCTTACATGGTGTTGGAGGATTGACTCAGGCATTCCGCACACGAGATTCCCTTGTGTGGGAAGATCCAGAAGGGACTACCGGACGCTTTCAGCCTTTAATAGCTGATATAAGCACCAATTTATTGGGAAGAGACTTGCTGGAATCTTTAGATGTAGTGATATCCTCAGACACCTCTGCAGGACACCACACTCACTCCTGTGAGACTGCTAGACCCAACCAGCACCCCCAATACTAACTGCCACTGTTCGTAACAGAACTCCCCACTTAGATTGGCTTTCTAATGAGCCTGTCTGGGTGGAACAGTGGCCTTTGCCTAGGGAGAAGCTAGAAATTTTTAAAAAACTCGTCCAAGAGCAGTTATCTTTGGGACACATTCGTCATTCTCGGAGCCCATGGAATACTCCAGTCTTTGTAATTAAAAAGCGCTCAGGAAAATGGCGCCTCCTCCAAGATCTTCGTGCAGTTAATAAAACCATGCAGGTTTGGGGCTCCCCCCAAAGGGGTTTGCCTCTTGCTTCCGCAATTCCCACAGGAATTCCAATCATAGCTATTGATATACAGGATTGTTTTTTCTCTATTCCCTTACACCCACAAGATTGTAAACGTTTTGCTTTCTCTGTTCCTTCTATTAATAATGCCAGCCCTGCCGATAGATTTGAATGGGTGGTACTGCCCCAGGGCATGGCTAATAGTCCTACTATTTGTCAAGAGGTTGTTAAATCTGCCCTTTTTCCATATATTCATAAGGGCCTTAAGGTTTTTCATTATATGGATGACATGTTAATATGGGGAGAATTAGATACAGATCTCTCCGCCCTACGTGATTTTCTAATCCCTGCCTTAAAGAGAAGTGGACTTAATGTAGCTCCTGAGAAGATACAGCTAATCCCTCCAATATCTTTCTTAGGCTCAGAGATTTCCCTAACACAGATTCGTCCTTTAAAACCTTGTGTTACTTTTCCTTCTAATCTCACTCTTGCTTCTTTACAAAGTTTTCTTGGAAATTTGAATTGGCTTAGGCAGTATCTTTATCTGCCTACGAGCTGCCTGCAACCACTGTTCGATCTGTTAAAAGGAAACAAACAGCCCTCCTCAAAGCGTATGTTAACCCCCGAAGCATCCTTGGCTCTGGAAAAAGTTAACCAGGCTCTCCAGGACATGCACCTCGTTCGGTTCTCCCCCTCCTCTCCAGTAAATCTTCTAATCTTTAACTCCACCCCCACGGTAGTGGGGGCATTGTGGCAGAAACATGGCGTTCTCGAATGGCTTCATACGCCAGTAGGTGGAGCTCCAAGACTCCTTACCGAGATTGATGCCTTAGCATTTATGGTTCGCCAAGGAAGAAACAGATCGGTTCAGGTCTTAGGAAGGGAACCAGATTCAATCATTCTTCCCTTTTCTCTCACTGATACAGAATGGCTCATACGCCACCATTCTCGTTTTGCCATAAGTTTAATGGGTTTTCCAGGACAATTAGATAATCATTTTCCCTCTAATAATTTGATAGCTTCTTTACCTCTGTTGCCTCTACTAGTACCTAAACTTTTCTCTCGAGATCCCATCCCCTCTGCTCCTACAGTGTTCACTGATGGTGGAAAAAAGGGAGCTGCTGCCCTTATATATTATCCAGACCAGCAATACCCCAAACCTCTCTTTACTGAACTTCCTGATAATTCCCCTCAGTACAAAGAACTTTATGCTGTTTTCCTTGCATTAAAAGCTGTACCAGAATCCTTCAACCTTTTTTCTGACAGTGTGTATACTGTTAACTTACTTCCATGGCTTGCTCGATCTTATGTAAGAATTGATGACAACCCACTTTCTCCTCTTTTAATTCAAATTGCCTCTATGCTCTGTTCTCGAACCCATCCACTGTATGTTCAGCACCTACGTTCCCACAGCCCTCTTCCTGGTCCCCTGTCTGAAGGGAATGCTGCAGCTGACCGCCTTGCCTCCACAGGAATTCTTCTAGCCTCTGTCTCTAATCCTGCTGACTTTCATTCCCTAACCCATGTTAATCTTAAAGGTCTTCGAGCTCGATTTCCTGATATTCCTCTGCCACAGTTAAAACGTATTCTTGCTACATGTTCCTCCTGTGCAGGTCTAATCAAAACACCTGCTATTCAGACTCTAGGGGTTAATCCTCGAGGTTTAAAAGCCAACGCTCTTTGGCAAATTGATGTTACCCACATACCTAACTTTGGCAAACAAAAATATGTGTTCGTCTCAATTGATACCTTCTCTAAGTTTATGTGGGCTACAGCTCAAACTGGAGAAAACTCAAAAAAGCTTATAAGCCATATGCTCTCCTGTTTTGTTGTAATGGGCTTACCTCTTCAACTTAAAACGGATAATGGACCTGCTTTTACCAGCAAACAATTTAAAGATTTTTGTTCCCTCTGGAACATTACTCATACTACAGGCATTCCGTATAATCCACAGGGACAAGGCATTGTTGAGAGGGCCCATCAAACTCTTAAGGCTCTATTAAATAAAGAAAAAGGGGAAATGTACCCCCCTAATATCCAGCTGGCAAAAGCCTTAACTACATTAAATCTCTTTAATATTTACAAAAACTCCGACCAACCTCCTATAATTCTTCATTGGCAAACACCACCCACCCTCCCAGCTATTAAAGTCAAATGGAAAGACCCACTTGATAAAATTTGGAAAGGACCTGACCCCCTGTTGACTATGGGGAGGGGTTTCGCATGTATTTTTCCACAAAATTACTCCAAGCCTGTTTGGGTTCCTGCCCGCCATGTCCGGCAATACCCACATGATGGCGCTGATATCCCTGAAGAACAAGAAACACTGCAAGAAGACTGGCTGCAAGAGGACTGGCTACAGGATGCACCCCAGGATCCATAATACAGCATGGCAGAATCAAAAAAAAAAAAATCTGATTCACAGAACTCTCCCCCCCCCCCGAATGAATGTCTTATGCTATGACTGGCCAGTTGTGTTTTGTGAGTGAGTGAGTGAGTGAGTGAGTGAGTGAAAAAAAAAAAATTGAGTGACCAAAATTTTTGTATGACCCATTGTGCTCAGAGTACTCTGAAAGTTAACTGACTTTATATCAAACGGCTGGACGGAGCCATGGTTTCTGGAGACGTCCAGAAACAGTCCATAAATTATTCATTCCCCCTTTTGATTTCTTTTTTAAGTCTTGATACCAATATGAAATGTTTAGTCTTAAACTGTGTGAGTAAAGATGGTTCAACTATGACAGTAGTTCTAAATTCACATTTGAAATGATATATCTTATTTACAAGTTTTTCTCCTCCTGTGTGTTATAAACTATATGTTTAATATGCGTGTTTCAAGTTTGGTAAACATTAACTTAACAGTTAAATTGTAACTTCGAAGTTACATTTTTACGAGAAGAGGTAAAATCAATTCATTTAAGTAACTGAGTGTTTAAGGTAAAACTCTAAATATTCAATGTGACAATTCTTCATCTCCTAAGTTAAAATACAGATTCTCTATACAGGACATTTTTGGAGGGCCCCCAAAAATGTCCTGTAAGCTATCTTGTGGAAATTAATCCACAACAAATTTGGCATCAATCTGATATTGTAAATGTACCAAAAAAAAAAAAATTGTCACTAAAATGTGTTAACTCTAGTAACCTGAGTTTGCTTAAAAACCCAATGTAAAAATAGTTAAGAATCAATATATGTAACTTAAATTCGGTATGAAAACTTTGCTATATAAAGACTGCTACATGAGGTCACGTAAGATGACCTTTACACAAAATTATAAAGATACCTAACCCAGTTATAATCATTGAGTTATCAATTGTAGTAAACTTCTAATTTGTTACAAAGTTTTTTCATAAGTAATTGACTACAGCTATGACAAGCCTTCGCATAAAGAAGCATCTGCTCATATAGAATCCCCAGAAATCCATCTTGGACCCCTGACCTCTGACATCACCCACAATTACAGCCATCCCCCGAAACCCATGATGTGACCTGACACGATCTAGAGAACCTGATTCACAGACTCCGAAGGACAAGACTTTCTCTCAATCATCGGTGTCTGCTCTTCCTGCTTCTGTTTCGGCTATCATGTTTTGGCGGTTCCAGGTCACTTTCTACAGAGAAGAAAAGTTCCGGTGGCTGTCCTCCTCCATCAAGATAGACGTGTGGCATTTATTTCCTGGCCTTTGACATTGGACTGATGCTTCTATAGAACTTGCTGGACACTCCTTTTATACTGCTGGACTTCTTGAAGAATGACTATAGCAGTTCATAGAACTTACCGCCAGCTGACTCGGGATTTTGCAATACCAGATCACCCCTCTAGCCCCTCGGCTTATCAGGCCCCCACTCCTCCACCCATCAGGCTCACTCTGTCTCTTGCTACTCTTACTTATCCCTCCGTCTTGTGCTAGTTCTTTTTAAAGACACTTACACACTATCATTCTGCTTTCTTCCCAACAGGTTTCCGTTCACCCCTATACTGCTATTCCCCTGACAGAGGTGAAGCCTTTTACAGACATTGACCCAGTTATATATGGCCATTAAGTAAGAGGAAGATGTTGGGAAATTGTGAGGATATGGTTGAGCTTGGAAGGGCTTGAGCCTGAGGGGTGTGTCAATCCTGTTAGTCTCTCTCTCCACGGAGAGGTTGAGCAAGGAGGGACAGTAGAACCCCAAAAAAGGTGTGCCTCTTATCAGTCTCCCTGCCTCACAAAGTGCCCCACACTCCTGATACTATGGCAAAAAGTTAGAAAGGGGGAGATGTTGGGTAGTTGCCATCTCCCCCTGGCTTCTTCTTATCCATATGCCTATATAGGGATTTACTGATCCAAAGGTTTGGTCTATTTACATAAATCACTTTTACATAAAGCACTCCAGGGCATTGGTGGTTCAGTTATAGGATTCTCGCCTGTTCCGCCCCCTCCTTGTCACACTCTGATTTTCACCAGTCACTTTTCTCTCCACCCTCTCTATATCACATCCTGTTTCCACCCTACTTGGATAGTATAAAAACAGCTGCTCTTCTGATTAAAGACACTTGGAAATTGCTTTCCGGCTCCGAGAGTTCCAGAGTGTATCTCCTGCGGAAGTTGGTGCAGCACGAGTTCCTGATCCCTCTCCCACACAGCAGCCTAGATCAGCTCCAGTTGAGTTCTCTCCAACCCAGAGAGCACTAGCTCGGGAATAAGTACCCTCAGGCTATCCCGGCATGCAGTAAGGTCGTTCATTTGAGCTTCTTTTTGTTGTTTAATATGTGATTATAGGGCTGTAAGTTTCCCTCTCAGTACTGCTTTAGCTGTGTCCCAAATATTTTGATAGGTTGTGTCTTCATTTTCATTTGTTTCCAGGAACATTTGAATTTCCCACTTGAGTGACTCTCTGATCCAGTGGTTCTTAAAGAGTATGTTGTTTAGGTTCCAAATTCTGTGACTTTTAATAATTTTCTGTTTGCTGTTAAATATTAGTTTTAGTCCACTGTGGTCTGAGAAGATACTTGGGATGATTACGATGCTCTTGAATTTATTAATGCTGTCTTTGTGGCCTAACATGTGGTCTATCCTTGAGTATGTGTTATGTGGATTTGAAAAGAAGGTGTATTCCAGTTTTTTGGGGTGAAGGACTCTGAAAATGTCCAAGAGGTCTAGTCTGTCAATCTCCCCATTTATTTCTCTTGTATCTTTGTTTATTCTCTGCTTTGTTGATCTGTCTAAATGTTAGAGTGGGGTATTGAAGTCTCCCACTATTATTTTATTACTATTGATGTATTTTTGAAATTCTTTCAGTAAGTGCTTGATGTATTTAGATGGTCCCTCATTGTGTACATAGATGTTAATAATTTTTAAGTCTTCTTGGCTGATTGATCCTCTAATCATTATGTAATGTCCTTGCCTATCTTTTATTACTTTATTTAATATAAAACCTATTGTGTCTGAGATGAGAATGGCTGTTCCTGTCCTTTTTTGTGGTCCGTTAGCCTGTATGACAGTTTTCCTTCCTTTCACTTTAAGTCTGTGTTTATCTTGTTGTGACAGATGGGATTCTTTCAAGCAGCATATAGTTGGGTTATGTTTTCTGATCCATCCCCCCACTATGTGCCTTTTGATGGGTGAGTTTAAGCCATTGACATTTATTGATATTATGGATTTAATGTATTGTAGTGCCATTGTTCAAAAAAAAATTTTGTTTGCTCTCATATATTGCAAGTATTATAGTGATGTTCTTGTTTATAAGAGGTCTTTTAGAACCTCTTTCAGGGCTGGTTTGGTGATGGTTGCCTCCTTTAACTGTTGTTTGTCTAAGAAGGTTTTGATCCCTCCATCTAGTTTGAATGAAAGTATAGCAGGATATATTATCCTTGGCTGAAACCCTTTTTCATTCAGGGCTCGATAGATATCTTGTCATTCTCTTCTGGCTTTTAGAGTTTGAGTGGAGAAGTCTGCAGATAATCTTATGGGTTTTCCCCTGTATGTAACTTTTTGTTTCTCTCTTGCAGCCTTTAGGATCCTTTCTTTATCTTTACTCTTTCTCATTGTGACTATAATGTGTCTTGGTGTCTTCAGGTCTGGGTTGATTCTGTTTGGAACTCTCTGGGCCTCTTGAATCTTGATGTCCTTTCTGTTATTCAGGTCTGGGAAGTTTTTTTCTATTATTTCCTCTAGAATGTTTGCTTCCCCTTCCTCTCTTTCTTCCTCTGGCAGGCTAATTATACGAATGTTACTTCTTTTGAGATCATCCCATATGTCTCTGTTGTTGTTTTCAGTGTCTCTCAATCTCTTTTTGAGCTCTTTCACCTCTTTCTTAGTTTTCTCTAACTCATCCTCTGACTAATTCTGTTTTCTGCTTCTGCTAGTATGCTTTCCCTTCTCTCAGCTTCTTTCTTCATTACAGCTATTTCAGCTTTCAGTTCTCTGATTGCCTCAAGATAATCAGTATTTTCCTTGGGGGTCTCAACTGTTGTTTCACTAATACTGCCATTCCTTTCCTCCAGTGTTGTTTTCATTTCTGTGATTAATAAGTTTATTATTGCTTGCATACTTTTCTTATCTATAGTTACTTCTGGCTGATTTGTAGTTCCTTCTGGGCTCTTGTCTTCATTCATTGGAGTAGCAGTTTTATTTGATTTTGATCTACCCATTTTTTTGATTTATGTGTTTCTTTTTTTTAATGCTCTATTATTCCTCAGCTGTTGTGTTTTGAGTACAAGCAACACTGTACTAAATACCTTTATGACAATTGCACTCACCGACCTCAGGAATTACAGTAGCAACTGAAGCAAGTATTGAAGCAGTTTAATCTACCAGTTAGCCAAACAATTTCTCCAGTCTGTGAAAAAATAGTAACCAAATCCCAGTGAAGAAGAAAGAGAAAAGAAATAAGGGATATCAAGAATAGACAGTTATGCAAATCTACTATCCACTTTATATTCTAGGGGGAACAAGAGGGGAAAGGGAAGTAGAGCAGAGATACACACATAGAGAGTCCACTCTGAGTCAGATTTCTTCCCCAAAATAATTCACAAATTCAGAAAGGCAAAGAAGAAGGAAGGAAGACAAGATAAAAAAAAAGAAGAAAAAAGAGACAAGTGAGAGAAAAGGGAAAAGATAAGAAAAAGAGCTGTAATTAAAGAGCAGTGAAAGGAAAGGTGTTTTTTTTATTACTTTATTTTTAATTTAATTTAATTTAATTTTTTTAATTAGCTAGGAGGAAGAGGGAGGAGAGAGCCTGTAGAGGAGGTAGGAGTAAGCAGACAAGTTCCTCCCACAATAGATAAGATGCCCACTACCCTAGCAATGAAAGATACCTTAAGAGTTAATTCTGATTAACCTAAAGGTGGGGGATATATATATGCCTTTATATAATATTAATAATAAAATAGAGCAGGGTAAAAAACCCTGTCCCAGATTGCCACAAGCCCCCTGAGCAGAGGAAGCTGATTGTTAAGAAAGAAAAAAAAAGGGGGTCGGGTGGTGGCGCAGTGGGTTAAGCGCACGTGGTGCAAAGCGCAGGGACCGGCGTAAGGATCCTGGTTCGAGCCCCTGGCCCCCCACCTGCAGGGGAGTCGCTTCACGGGCGGTGAAGCAGGTCTGCAGGTGTCTATCTTTCTCTCTCCTCTCTCTGTCTTCCCCTCCTCTCTCCATTTCTCTCTGTCCTATCCAACAATGACAACATAAGTAACAACAACTTTAACTACAACAATAAAACGAGGGCAACAAAAGGGAATAAATAAATATTAAAAAAAGAAAAAATATTTAATAGCATATCTGCTAGGAGGATTCCTAGAAAGCATTTATATGTGGGGGGGCATCCATACACATCCACGTGTGTATGTGACTTTGTTTTTGCTCTTAACAATAGATTCATGAGAAGAAATTATCTTTTCCCCTCTTCTGGAAATAATTTCAAGAGAATATAATTTCTAGAATTTTAGTTACTAAGAAAGCCAAAGGGCTTGGTGGTGGTACACCTGGTTGAGGTCACACATTATAATACACAAGGACCCATGTTCAAGTCCCCAGTCCTTACTTAACAAGTGATGAAACAATGCTGCAGGTCTCTCTCTCTCTCTCTCTCTATCTCTCTCTCTTTTTCTCCTTTTTCTCCTTCTCTGTCTCCCTCTCTTCCTGTCAATTTCTCCCTGTCTCTATCAAAAATAATCATTTTTTAAAAAGAAGAAAACTAAGGAAATTGAAGAGAAGTTGAACTGGTACTATGAGCTGATGAATTAGCCAACCCCAGAACTTCCTAAATACATCTTCTTGTTATATGACTCAATCCCCTCTCCCTCCATTCTTAGTTTGGTCTTTTACTATATGTAGCAAAAGCATTTGTGCCAAGTATCTTCTGTTGTCTCCTCAGGTCTTCTGCAGTCTTCATCTTGCACTCTGTTCTTTGTGGCTGATATATATGGACATCAGCATCTTCTAGTTTTCACTAGTTTGTCAATAAAATAACAACTGAAGGAGGTCAAAGGAAAGGAAAAGAGAGGCTGTGATGTTAATTCCCCTGCCTGCCATTATGTAGGATTGCTTTGGTATCTGAGTGCCTTCACCAAAAGTCATATCTCTTTTCAAGGAAACCATCTCTCAATAACTCACTTCCACATATGTAGATCAGAGATACTATCCCATTCTCCCTTCAGGAGACTTTAATTTGAGTATATCCAAACTGATAAAAAATGTATTTTCTAAACCAAGAAGCAGAGTATTTGATATAGTTTTGAATTTTTTAATATAAATTTTAAAATATTTATTTCCTTTTGTTGCCCTTGTTTTTTTATTGTTGTAGTTATTATTGGTGTCGTTGTAGTTGGATAGGAAAGAGAGAAATGGAGAGAGGAAAGGAAGACATGACAGGGACATAAAGATAGAAACCTGCAGATCTGCTTCACCGCTTGTGAAGTGACTCCCCTAAAGGTGGGGAGCTGGTGGCTCGAACCGAGATCCTTATGCTGGTCCTTGTGCTTTGTGCCACATGCACTTAACCCACTGTGCTACCTCCCAACTCCCTAATTTTGAACTTTTAAGAATGAGGTCCAAAGTTTGATACCTATCATTGGTGTGCTAGTGATACTCTGATGTGTCCTCTTTCTGTCTCTAATAACTAAATCAAAATATTTCAATATATTTATCATATGTTAGACTTTTTATTTTGGTAGTTGTGATTTTTTTATGTCTATATTCTCATGTTTCTGTTTCAGATACCTATTTCTGATTTTATTTGTAATTTGTTATGATTTTTTAGTACTGTTATTTTACTACTTTGAATATCTTTTTTAAAATTTTTATTTATAAAATGGAAATACTGACAAGACCAGCGGATAAAAGGGGTACAATTCCACACAATTCCCACCACCAGAACTTCATATCCTATCTCCTCCCCTGATAGTTTTCCTATTCTTTAACCCTCTGGAAGTATGGACCCAGGATCCTTATGGGGTGCACAAGATGGAAGGTCTGGCTTCTGTAATTGCTTCATCATTGAACATGGGTATTGACAGGTCAGTCCATACTCCCAATCTGTCTCTCTCTCTTTCCCAAATGGGGCAGGGATTTGAGGAAGCAGAGCTCCAGGACATATTGGTGGGGTTGTCTGTCCAGGGAAATCTGGTTAGCATCATGGTAGCATCTGGAACCTGGTGGCTGAAAAAAAGAGTTAATATACAAAACCAAACAAATTGTTGACTAATCATGAACTGTCGCTTTGCAGCGGCGGGACATGGAGGAGAAAAAATCCAAGTGGAGAGGGAACACAATCCTTTATTCGAGTGGGCCCCTCAGGGTTGGGTCTGAGCACAGTGGTTCGGGCCACGTGGAGCTAGCCAAAAAAAATGGCCATCCCCAGCTACAGGCACCACCCTTCCGTCACTGAGGTAAAAAACCAGGGGGGAGGGGGCAGAAGTACCTTTTATAGGGCATCAGCCAGGAGTGACGTGTTGGGATAGGATTGGTTGGGAGAGACACTTGAGAATGCCATATTAACTTTAGTGGGAAATGGCAGAACCTGAGCTGACAGTCTGGGAAATGTGACTGCATCTGTATAATTCCCCAGCAATGAACCTAGAGGCTGAAATATTACAGATGAAGATTTGGGGTCTCTGTTTTGGAAATAGCTAATAGCTCTATTTTTGGTATATTCCAAAGGGCCCATGACTTTATTAGTTTTTTTCCTGAGCCTGACATCTGATATACAGGTGGACCCAGGTCCTGGGAGATTATTTCATGGCTGGGAAAAAGGCCTAGAAAGCTGGATCAGGGAAGAGAGTAGCTCCCAAATATGGGAAAAGTGTATAAATATTGTTGACTGTAAACTCCATTGATTTGATCTAGGGCTCTTATTCAGCATAGGAGCCTATGTAACCTCGACATCCCTGTAGGTCCAAATTTGCAGTCTGTGGTTATCAGTAGGAACATTCCGAGTTGCACCAATTTCAGGACCCCTCTTCCTCAGGTGGTAGATAGAGTATGTTATCCAACTCCCCTTTGAGGATGGAACATTCTCTACCATGGTACTTTAAGGTGTCTTTTTAGGTCTTTCTACTTACTTGCTTCATTTATTGACTTACTACAGACTATTGTGCACTTTTGCTTCAAGGTATATATTTTGCCTTAATTTATGGATATATGTGTATATCTGCCCTATCTCATAGGACCTTGTCTATATCTAGGATTTGAGACTTTGTTAGGAAGGGAACCACCTGGAATGGAATTAAGAAGTCCTATGAGAAAGGAAAGTTCTCACCTGAGGTGCACTTTTGCTTCAAGGTATATATTTTGCCTTAATTTATGGATATATGTGTCTATCTGCCCTATCTCATAGGACCTTGTCTATATCTAGGATTTGAGGCTTTGGTAGGAAGGGAACCACCCAGAATGGAATTAAGAAGTCCTATGAGAAAGGAAAGTTCTCACCCGAGTAAGGATGCTGAAGGGTTGACATTCCACCTCTGACGTCTCTGGACACAGTCTGAAGTGAAGCATGCAGAGGTGGTACTCATTACATTGAATAGGTTGGGATCAGCAGATGCAGTATCAGTTGGTATGAATTGAGAGAAGCATGCAGGAAAGTGAGCCCCATCCTAGAGGTTCCAGGACTGGGGGAAATTTGGGCTTTATAGAGGAAGTGGGAGGTTCCTGCTGTCTTAGGGTTTAAGAAGGTGATAGATAGTTATTGCTTATTTATTTATTTATTCCCTTTTGTTGCCCTTTTTTTTTTTTATTGTTGTAGTTACAATTGTTGTTGTTATTGATGTTGTCATTGTTAGGACAGAGAGAAATGGAAAGAGGAGGGGAAAACAAGAAGAGATAAAGATAAACTACATGAAGCAATTCCCCTGCCTGTACAGCAACTCCCCTTAGGTGGGGAGGCAGGGGCTCTAACTGGGATCTTTATACTGGTCCCTGTACTTTGTGCCATCTATGCTTAATGCACTGCCTGGCTCCTGATAGTTATTGCTATAACCAAATTATTTGGCAATTGGGTTGACTTGAAAAATCCCATTGTTAGGATTTACTGTATCCTCAGGCCCTAGTTGGGGAATCCTGAAATTCCCAGACAGACATGATGGGCCTAGACCTCGAATAAATCCCTCTCTCCATTGCTACCGGTCATTTCTATCAGGAACAACAAAATAGACCCCATTGAGGGTCCCCATAGGACCTTGCCCTCAATTTTGTTCAACATGGTGGAGAATGCTCCATCCCGAAAGGCAGGATGGACAACATACTCTGTGCTACACCTGAGGAAGATGGGTTGATATTGGAGCAGCATGGAATGTTCCTACTCATGACCACAGAATGTGAGCTCAGATCTAGAGGGATGCAGAGGTCACATATGCCCCTAAGCTGATTATGGGCCCCAGATCATATCAAATCAATGGGGTTTACAGTCAACAGTATTTATACACCTTTCCCATATTTGGGAGCTACTCTCTTCCCTGATCCAGCTTTCTGGTCCAACCATGACATCATCTCCCCAAACAATAACATGGACCCACTGGCATATCAGATTTCAGGCTCAGGGGAAAAAAGAAAACGAATAAATAAACAACAACAACAAAAAAAACTTAGTATAGCCACAGGCCCTTTGGAATATAACTCAAAGATGCCTACTAGCCATCTATAAAATGGAGGACCCCACAATTCTTCATCTGCACTATTCCAGCCTTTAGGTCCATGATTGGTCAACAGTTTGTTTGGCTTTGTATGTTAACTCTCTTTTCAGCCACCAGGTTCCAGATGCTAGCATGATGCCTACCAGACTTCCCTGGACAGACATACCCACCAATGTGTCCTGGAGCTCCAATTCCCCAGTGCCTTTCCCCACTGGGAAAGAGAGAGACAGGCTGGGACTATGTGTTGACCTGTCAATGCCCATGTTCAGTGGTGAAGCAATTACAGAAGCCAGACCTTCCACCTTCTGCATCCCACAATGACCTTGGGTCCATACTCACAGAGGGTTAAAGAATAGGAAAGAAATATAAAGGGAGGGGATGGGATACAGAGTTCTGGTAGTGGGAATTGTGTGAGGTTGTACCCCTCTTATCCTATGGTTTAGTCAATGTTTCCTTTTTATAAATAAAATTTTTTTTAAAAGTTAAAAAAGATTTGCTTTATCATACACAACCTCACCATCATTTGTCCTTTGATGTACTATGTTGAAAATTTTTTTAATTTATTTAAGAAAGGAGACATTAACAAAACCATAGAATAAGAGGGGTACAATTCCACACAATTCCCATAACCCGATCTCCACACCCTACCCCCTCCCCTGATAGCCTTCCCATTCTCTATCTCTCTGGGAGTATGGATCCAGGGTCCTTGTGGGTTGCAGAGGGTGGAAGGTCTGGCTTCTGTAATTGCTTCCCTGCTGAACATGGGCGTTGACTGGTCAATCCATACTCCCAGTCTGCCTCTCTCTTTCCCTAGTAGGGTGGCTCTGAGGAAGTGGCGCTCCAGTACACATTGATGGGGTCGTCTGTCTAGGGAAGTCTGGTCAGCATCTTGCTGGCATCCAGAACCTGGTGGCTGAAAAGAGAGTTAACATACAAAGCCAAACAAATTGTTGAACAAGCATGGACCTAAAGACTGTAATAGTGCAGATGAAGTGTTGGGGGTATTCCCTGCATGCTCTTGTGTACTTCTGTTTTCAGGTATATATTTTTCCCCTAGTTTATGGGCACGGTGAACCTATGTTGTATGTTGGAATTTTAACTTAAAAGGGGTTAATTAGGGCTTAGGTGCTTAAGGATTCACAGTGGGGAGCTGGGAACGGGTTTAAACAATACAAAGTTTTGTATTGTTTTTTGTATGTTTTTTGTATGAAGGTGAGACAGGTAAAAGGCAAATTAAGCAATTATCATCAAGGGTTAAGAGTACAATAGGTCCATAAAATCTGAGTATAGTTATCAAAAGTTTAGTCCCATAAGATAACATTACATTTCTTAGTTGAATTAATATGAAACTAGATAAACTAATAATACTGTCTGAGCTAGAAGGTATTTGCTTGTTTTTTGCCAGATGACTTTGGGGTTTTCTCTAATACATTTTAAATTATTATTTAAGAAATATGGTTTTATAAGACTCATTGTCTCAGGTGTACTTCACTTCAAAATATATGTTAGCATACTTCATCTGCCATAATTATTCTTTCCCTCTAAGTGTAGAGCTTTGAGTTACCTACCCTACCGTGATCTCTTCTTCCCTTAGTGACCTTAGATCTGCAGATAGTAGCTAAGCATTTATGTATGTTTCACCTGCTCTGTTGCTTTGCTTTATATCTCCTTCTGATATGTTACACAAGCATGATTCTATCCAGTCCCATCCATATTGTGGCAAAAGATAAGACTTAACCTTTTCACTTTTTTTTTTTTATCTTTTCCTATCTAGGAATTAAGCCATGGGCCACTTACACTTGAAGAAAAACGTGAATTCTGCCAACTAGCTACTTACTCATCTCCAAATTTTCATTTTAAACTATTTATTTTTTTAATAATATCTATGCAGAAGATAAATTTAAGACCACTAGGTGGTGATGTAAACAATATTATGTTTGTTATTTCCCCTGTGCTCAGAAGTAACTTCAAACATCCTGAAGCACAATTTCCCTTGCCAGGAAAGAAAACAAAGAACAAATTCATAGAAGCATTTGTTTTTCTCTTTGTAAGTGTAAAAGTGATTTGGATTTCTAAAATACTATGTTCGGATTTAAGAGTAGAAGTCATTTATGCTCAAATAGCAATATGAAACCACAGTTTCTTTGAATCACTCTCCAGGGTCACATAAAACATTTAGATTTGGGAGTCGGGCGGTAGCGCAGTGGGTTAAGCGCAGGTGGCGCAAAGCGCAAGGACCTGTGTAAGGATCCGGGTTCCAGCCTCCAGCTCCCCACCTGCAGGGGAGTCGCTTCACAGGCGGTGAAGCAGGTCTGCAGGTGTCTATCTTTCTCTCCCCCCTCTGTCTTCCCCTCCTCTCTCCATTTCTCTCTGTCCTATCCAATAACAACCACATCAATAACAACAACAATAATAACTACAACAACAATAAAAAAGACAACAAGGGCAACAAAAGGGAAAAATAAATAAATAAAATTTTTTTTTAAATTTAGGTTTTTGTTTTCCTTTGACTTTGTCACAATTTTCTGCCTCATCCTCTTCCTCCTTCAGATCCTCCTCCTCTTCCATCTCTTTCTCCTCTCACTCCAACTCCTCTCCCTCCTCTCTCCTCTTTCTCCTTCTCTTATTTTTCCTCTTCCTCCACTTACCCTTCTGCTTCTCTCTCTTTTATCTATCTCATGGCTGTGTGATTCCATTACTCCAAACAGATAATTATTTTCCCCCTCTTTCTAAGGTTGTATTTATTTATTTATTAGGTGGGGAGCAGCAAGAAAAACAAAGATTCAGAGAATTCACTCTGGCATATTTGATGCCAGGGACTGAACTCAGAGCCTTACACTTGAAAGTCCAGTGCTTTATACACATTGCTACCACCTTTTGGGCCACTTTAAAAAATTTAATATATAGAAAAGGAGAGCAAGAGAGGTTACAGCATCTGTTGTGCATGATGCTCCCATGTAGTTTGAGATTCTCCAATCTGGGTCTCTGTGCATGATTAAGTGTGCTCTACTGAGTAAGTTATCTCCCAGCCCCTTGTCTTAAAGATAGCTTAGAAAAAAGTTTAAAAACATTAGGGAAAGGACTGGGAAGGTAACACAGTACAACATTAGTACATAGGACTTACACAAGAGAGGTCCCAGATTTCATCTCTAGCACCACCTTACCAGTGCTATGCACACAAAAAAAGTCAGAGTAGGACAAAAGTTTTTACATATTTTTCCTTATCACTAAAAATAAGGAGTTAAAATTATATTCCTTGAAAATTTTATACTATATTTTTATTACTTTTCAGGAAAATGCACATGACTTTTATAATTCTATGAGCTTTGGTATATAAATATTCATATCACTACTTAAGGTTCACTGTGAGCACAGTGTAAGACTTTTATTGGGAGTTGGGCGCTAGCGCAGAGGGTTAAGTGCAGGTGGCGCAAAGCGCAAGGACCGGCATAAGAACCACGGTTCGAGCCCGGGACTCCCCATCTGCAGGGGAGTGGCTTCACAGAAGGTGAAGCAGATCTGCAGGTGTCTATCTTTATCTCCCCCTCTCTGTCTTCCCCTCCTCTCTCCATTTCTCTCTGTCCTATCCAACGACGATATCAATAACTACAACAACAACAACAAAAAAAAAAAAAAACACAAGGGCAACAAAAGGAAATAAATATTTTAAAAAAACGGCTCTTATCTAATAAGGACTGGTACCTTTTTTTGTTCCACAAATAGTTTTTTAGGGTCTTAGTTGTTCAGTGTTTCAGCATCAGTATTTTAACTAAACTAAAATTGAAAGGTTTTAGCATATTATGATTTTTAGTAGATTTATTCATTTCCCCTTTTTGTTGCCCTTGTTTTATTGTTGAAGTTATTATTGTTGTTATAATTGATGTCATCGTTGTTGGACAGGACAGAAAGAAATGGAGAGAGGAAGGGAAGACAGATAGGGGGAGAGAAAATAGACACCTGCAGACCTGCTTCCCCACATGTGAAGTGACTCCCCTGCAGGTGGGGATCCAGGGGCTGGAACCGGGATCTTTACTCTGGTCCATGTGTTTTGTGCCAGCTGCGCTTAATCCCTGTGCTACCGTCCAACTCCCATTTCTTATGATTTTTAACAGGGAGGACCATCTAATCCCAAGGTGATCATAAGTTACATCTGTGTAAGATTTTTAGGTAAAATGTAGCTGAGAATTGGAGTTCTCAGATGAAGATATTTTTAATATATGAATCTTAGTGAAGTAAATGTAATAGTTCTTAAAGGAGGCTATAGCCCTTCCTATAAGTTGATGATAACATTTAACAATTGTATTAGTGGCCTGGGAGGTGCCACAGTGGATAGAGTATTGGACTGTCAGGGCTGAGGTCCTGAGTTTGACTTCTGGCATCACATGTCTCAGAATGATTTTCTGGTGAGCTCTTATTAATAATTAAAATAAAAAATAAAAACTGCAGCAAGACATGTCATAAACCTTACCACTTAAGCTATTTTTTAAAATTGTGATAGCATATACATAAGTTTTAAATTTTACCATTTTTCAAGTGTATGTTTGGTGGTGGTGTTAATTACATCCACACTGTTGTGCATCCTCTGTTTCTGAAGCTTTTTATCGCCAGAAAAAAGCCAACCATTAAGTTGTGACTCCTCTTTTCCCCAACCACTGGTAATCTTTAATCTACTTTCTGTCTTTATGTTTGTCTTGAATGACTTAATTTGAACATGATTATATATTTTCAATGTTTCTCTTTCAATGAAAAGCTTATAACATGATAAAGGTTTATTATTGTCACTTAAAAGGAAATATGAGACTGAACAGTACTGCATATTGTTATACAGACATACTGTTGTGAATTAACACAAAGACAGAAGTTATTAGTATACATTTTACTAAATATCTTATTCAGCCTTAGGGTTTCCTAATTATTTTCAGAAGTAATTTGCTTAATATTTTAACACAAAGTCAGGGAGCATACATACGCATACATAACTAAGGTCCTGTTTTATTTACCATAGTGACTAATGTAATAAATGTTAAGACAGAAAATAAAGAGGTATATAATTTTGTAAGAGAGGTTTGAAGTGTTAGTTTATATATATATATATATATATATATATATATATATATATATATAATTTATTTTCCCTTTTGTTGCCCTTGTTGGTTTTTGTTGTTGTAGTTATTATTATTGTTGTTGTTGTTAATGTCGTTGTTGGATAGGACAGAGAGAAATGGAGAGAGGAGGGGAAGACAGAGAGGGGGAGAGAAAGATAGACACCTGCAGACCTGCTTCACCACCTGTGAAGCATCTCCCCTGCAGGTGGGAGCCAGGGGCTGGAACTGGTATCCCTATGCTGTCCTTGTGCTTTGTGCCTCCTGCGCTTAACCCGCTGCGCTACCGCCCACCCCCTAGTTTATTTTTTTTAATGCGAGAGAGACCATACACTGCTTTAGCATGCAGAGGTACCAGAGATTGAAGCCAGAACATTTCACGCATAAAAGACCTGTGCTCTGGTCATTAAGTGACCTGCTTGATTTTTTTTTTCAAAGTTTTTCTGTTTCTGTTGCTTAAATATATACTTCAGGCTACATATATGACACATTTATTTAAATATTTGGCGTGAAAGGGGGTCATGTAGGGTATTGGCAGGGCACTGAACTAAGCATTCATGGGTGTTGAGCAGGACTCACAGTTGCATTTGGTGTGTCTTAGGGGAGTCCTCCCTTCAGCAGTCTTTTTGTTGATAAAACGTACTGGAAGTGGTGCCTCAACTGGTAAACTGCTGGACTTTTACCAGCAGCTTAATCTCTCCCTAGGCTCCTCACTGTCTAGGAGCCACAGGTATTTGCACTCACTGGTGATGTGTTAGTTTCTTGAAGTCATTCTAGTCCTGCCTTGTTGTGGTCCCAGATGGTATTCCTAGTTGACCTGGGAGAGGATAGGAGAGAAACACAGCTGCTGCTGATCCATTGCCCCACCTCCGGAAGCCCTATCAAAATATTTTCATTGCATATCTGTATTTCAGTGTATAAACAGACAGAAAAACATATGATTGTATTGTATCCTTGCCTCTCTGCATATTTTACCACAGTTGGTCATAAAAAGGGAATGATCTGACTATGTTGGTTAATTCTATGTGTCAGCTTGCCAGAGTCATGAAATGTCTAGATATTTGGTCATTCTTCTTATATCTACAAAAGTGTTTTGGAATGGAAAACTGGGAAATGTTATGCATGTATAAACTATTGTACTTACTATCGAATGTAAAACATTAATCCCCCAATAAAGAAAATTTTTTAAAAAGTGTTTTGCGGTGAGAGTAACATTAGAATTGATAAACTGACTAAAGCATATTACCTCTCTAATGTGTGTGCTCCTCATACAATCAATCAACAGTATGAATAGAAAAGAAAGGCTCACCTTCGTGAGTAGGAGGGAAACACCTCCTTATGTAAATGGAAATCTAGGGAGATAGTTTTCCTTCCTTCAGCGCTTCTTGAGTTTCCATCCTATCAGCTTTTGTACCATAACACCAAAAATTATCCCAGTATTAGGCTTTTGAACTCAACTTGGAACTATAATTTCTTCTCTTTTGGTATTCAAAATGCCCACTAAAGATCACAGACTTTAGCTATCATAACTTCACATATCACATAACTTCTAGCTATCATAACTTCCTGATTCAGTTCCTTATAATAAATACAATTATATCTGCATCTGTGTCTGTATATTCTGCTCAATTTCTTTGAAGATCCCTGACTACTAATATATTTTGGTGCTGAGAAGTTATTTTACTATATATAATCTAAAAATATGGGATTGATTTTAGAACTGAATAATGTATAGAGACAAGAGTTTGGGGATGTGCACAAGAACTTAAACCAGTTTTGTTAAAGGTTCAGAAAGTAGAGAAGAAAGTGAAAGAGAAAATTTCCATTATCTTAGAGAACATATAATCATTAAAAAATAGTGGTGGGGGGGCTGGGTGGTAGTGCACCTGGTTGAGTGCACATGTTACAATGCACAGGGACATGGGTTCAAGTCCTCAGTTCCCACCTGCAGGGGAAAAGCTTTGCTTGTGGTGAAGCAGTACTGCAGGTACCTGTCTGTCTTCCTCTCTGTCTCTCCCCCTCTCAACTTCTGGCTGTCTCTATCCAGTAAATAAATAAAAATAATAAAAAATATTTAAAAGGGAGTCGGGCTGTAGCGCAGCGGGTTAAGCGCAGGTGGCGCAAAGCACAAGGACCGACATAAGGATCCGGGTTCGAACCCCGGCTCCCCACCTGCAGGGGAGTTGCTTCACAGGCAGTGAAGCAGGTCTGCAGGTGTCTGTCTTTCTCTCCTCCTCTCTGTCTTCCCCTCCTCTCTCCATTTCTCTCTGTCCTATCCAACAACGACAACAATAACTACAACAATAAAACAACAAGGCAACAAAAGGGAATAAATAAATAAAATAAATATTAAAAAAAGTATTTAAAAATATATTGGTGGGAATATAGATGTCAAAGGCTATCCTGGTGAGATCTTACATAGAAATGAGAGATATGGGGAGTCGGGCTGTAGCGCAGCGGGTTAAGCGCAGGTGGCGCAAAGCACAAGGACCAGCATAAGGATCCCAGTACGAACCCGGCTCCCCACCTGCAGGGGAGTCGCTTCACAGGCGGTGAAGCAGGTCTGCAGGTGTCTATCTCTCTCTCCTCCTCTCTGTTTTCCCCTCCTCTCTCCATTTCTCTCTGTCCTATCCAACAACGACAACAACAATAATAACTACAACAATAAAACAACAAGGGCAACAAAAGGGAATAAATAAATAAAATAAATATTTAAAAAAAAAAGAAATGAGAGATATGTATTTTTACGTGGTATCAGAAGATAATCCCAGGACCTCATTCATGTGTAGTGCCACCAAATGACCTCCTGGGCCCAATTTTTACATTCTAACCTTTTGGAGGAAGAGAGGAGAAAGAAAAGCAGGAGAGACAGTACCATTTTACCATTCATGGAGATACCTTAATGCATTCTTTGTACTTCAATGTAGAGCTCATGCTTGAACCCAGAGCATGGTAAGTCTGATTTACCTCATGCATGTAAGTCCCACCTGTTATCTACCTCTTATCCCATGAAATATTTTTTTACCTTTCTCCAAACACTTCAATAAAATGTCTGTGATGACTGTGTTACTAAATCAAATTGTTAATTTATATTATTTTACCAAGCTTAGCATATACGGTAACTCTTGTAATTTCAATCATTTCATACTTTAGACTCTATAAAGATGTAAATGCTTTAATCAGGTTGTCTCAAATTGGTATTTGTAGTCTGGATCATTGCTCTGAACTCCAAACTTACATTGCCATCTTTATACCTAATGTTACCACCAGCTTACTTTGTTGAATTCTTAATTTAGCATGTCCAAACCATCTATTGATTCATACTAAAGCCCAACTCCCTCACTAGAAGTAGCACTTTCTGTATGCTATGTAAATAAATGTTCAATATAGTCTGAACGCAAATTTAATCTTTGCGAACAAACACTATCCAGTCATACCATCAACACATCTTTTAGGCATACCTTCAGAATATATTCAGAATCTGGTCATCTTCTTACTATTATAAATTACTTCTATTAATTGTAAGCTTAATGGCATCACCCCTTGCTTGGATTTTTGTCAAGCTCCTTTTTGGTCCCCTAACTTTAATTCTATTATATAATCCTTTCAACATTAAAGCTAGACAGAAAAGTCAGATCATGCCCTTTTGCCCCTGTCCCCCTCAAATCTATCAATGATTTCCAATTCCAAATGTTTATAAAATAACTTTTAAAGTTCTACAAAATAAGCACCATCAATATGGCATTCTCTGACCTTATCTCTTCTTAACTATATCAACCTATTGAAAAACTAAGAATGTTCACTCTTTCCCCAGATTTCTGTATGCCCTAGTTTCATTTTTAAAGGTCTTTGATCAAATATCATTAATGAGGCCCCCACTCCTATTTTTTTCTTTTCTGTGACACAGAGAGAAAGAGAGTAAAAGAAATGACAGCAACAAGCTTCTTTAATGAAGTGGGGGGCAACTTCAAATCTGGATCTCACGCATGGCAAGATGAGCTATTTCACTGCCCCCAATGGCATTTTTCACTAAAATGGCAGAGTTGAGTAGCTGCAGTAGACAAATGACTCAAAAAATACAAAACACCATTTGATTCTTTAAAGAAAAAGTTTTCTTTCCTTGATATAATAGTGTGTATTTGCCTGTGTGTTTATTATTATTATCCCTATCAGATGTATCATGTGCAGATATCTGTTGCCATTCAGTATGTTGTCTTTTGTTCTGTGTACATTTTCTATTGCTGTACAGTTTTTTTTGTGTTAGTTTAGTCCCAATTGTTCATCTTCACTTTCATTGCTCTTGCTGTTGGAGGTGAGTCCCCAAAGACATCTCTAATTCTCTTGTCATGGAATATTTCCCCTCTGGTATGTTCTGTTTATCTTATAGTTTCAGGTCTTACATCAAGGTCTTTGTTTGATTTTGATTATATTTCTGCATATGGGATTAGAGAGTAGTCTGCTTTCATTTTGTTTTGTTGTCCAGTTTTTCCAATACAACTTATTGAAAAGACTCACCTTTCTTTACCATATGGTCTTGGATCCTATGTCATACATTAAATATTGATAAGTGTGTGAGTTTATTTCTGGACTTTCAATTATTATATTCCATTGATCTGTGTATTTATTTTTATTCCAGTACCTTCCAATGCCACTTTTGTTTTGTAATATGGTTTGAAATCTTAATTATGACTTCTATTTATTTATTTATCTTTTTATTTTTTCTTCATCAGTGTTGCCCAAACTATCTCGTTCTTTTATGGTTCCATATAAACCTTAGTATCTTTTTTTCTAGTTCCTTATAAAATGTCATTGGAGTTTTGTTTGGGAATTAAAAAAAATGTATATTGCTTTCAGTAAGATGGACATTTTGATTATATCAACTGTCCCTTTTGGAATGTCTTTACATCTCTTAATGTCTTGTTCTATATTTTAACAGTGTCTCATAGGCTTTTTTTTTTTTTTTTGATACCAGATCCTCAGGTTGGACTTACGGTGGTGTTGAGGATTGAACCTGAGACTTTGGAGCCTGAGGCATGAGAGTCTCTTTGCATAACCATTATGCTATCTCTACCATCCTCGTAGTTTTTTTTTTTTTTACAGGTCTTTCACATCCTTTGTTAAATTTATTCCAAAATAATTATTTTGGATGAAATTGTTAATAGGATTGTTTTCTGACTCCCATTTGCTAGTTGTATATGGGAATGCAACATATTTTCTATATTGATTTTGTAACCACACACTTTGTTATTAACTGTCTTTAATAGCTTTTTGGTGGAGTTTTTAGGGTTGTTTTTTAATATTTATTTATTTATTCATTCCCTTTTGTTGCCCTTGTTGTTTTATTGTTATAGTTATTGATGTCGTTGTTGTTGAATAAGAGAGAGAAATGTAGAGAGGGGGAAAGACTGGAGGGGGAGAGAAAGAGAGACACCTGCAGACCTGCTTCACTGTTTGTGAAGCGACTCCCTTCAGGTGGGGAGCTGGGGCTTGAACTGGGATCCTTACAACGATCCTTACGCTTTGCGCCACATGAGCTTAACCAGCTGCGCTACTGCCCGACTCCCAGGTTTGTTTGTTTTTTTAATATATATTATCTCATCTTCTACAAACAGTGATAGCTTCACTTCCCTTTTTATAATCTGGATTACTTTTATTTCTTGTTGCTGTCTTAATTGCTTTGGCAAAAACTTATAATATTAACTTACATAGAAGTGGAAAAATGGGGCTGGATGGTGGCATACCTGGTTGAGCGCACATACTACAATGTGCAAGAACCCAGGTTTAAGGCCATGGTTCCCACCTTCAGGGGGAAAGCTTTGAGAGTGAAGCAGTGTCTTCTCTGTTTGTCTCCCTTGCTATCACTCCCTTCCCTCTCAATTTCTGGCTGTCTCTATCCAATATATAAATAAAGATAATTTTTTTAAAAAGGAGTGGAAAACCTTATTTTGTTGCTGATTTTATTTTATATATATTTATTCTTTTTTGTTGCCAGTATTTTATTGCTGTAGTTATTGATGTCATCGTTGTTGGATAGGACAGAGAGAAATGGAGAGAGGAGGGGAAGACAGAGAGCGGGAGAGAACGATAGACACCTGCAGACCTGCTTCACCTCTTGTAAAGCCACTTCCCTGCAGGTGGGGATCCAGGGGCTCAAACAGGGAACCTTACGCTGGTCCTTGAGCTTTACGCTATGTGCGGTTAACCCGCTGCACTACTACCTGACTCCCTTGTTGATGATTTTAAAATAAAAAGCTTTTAGTTTTTTCACCATGGATATAGTGTATATAAACTTTATTCCCAACATGTATCTTAACCTAAAAATGAATAATCATCTTGTTCATCATTAATACACTTAAAATAGTAGAGCCATATGGAAATTCTTCACAGTTTTCCTTTTCTTTTCTTTCTTTCTTAAAGTTGAAGTAACTATTGAGAAGAGACGACTGAAAAGTGAATATTGAGGGATTTGGGGTGATACAAATGAACTCAGTGAATGATCTCTAAGAGCTATCTCCTTAGGCATTAAGATATATTCCTGGGAGTCAGGTGGTAGCGCAGCGGGTTAAGCGCAGGTGGCGCAAAGCACAAGGACCGGCATAAGGATCCCGGTTCGAGCCCGCGGCTCCCCACCTGCAGGGGAGTCGCTTCACAGGTGGTGAAGCAGGTCTGCAGGTGTCTGTCTTTCTCTCCCCGTCTCTGTCTTCCCCTCCTCTCTCCATTTCTCTCTGTCCTATCCAACAGTGACATCAATAACAGCAATAATAATAACTACAACAATAAACAACAAGGGCAACAAAAGGGAATAAATATTAAAAAAAAAGATATATTCCTTCCACAAGTACATAGGGAAAATCACCAAGAAAATCTCAAAAAACTGAACCAAATTCCTCCCCAAAAAATCTCAAATAAAAGCTGCCACAAAAATTCTACCTGAATTGTCTCTTCCTTATACTTTACTCCTAATAGTCACAATAGTACTTCACAGTTCAAAATTTTCTTCTTTGATATTTTGAAGATCCAGATTGTAATTACAGAAGCCAGACCTCCCACCTTCTATGCCCCATTGAGATTGTTGCTCCATACTCCCAGAGGGATAAAGAATATCGAACCTTCAAATGGAAGTGATAAGATGCACTCTGGTGGTAAGGACTGTATGGTATTGTACCCCTCTTATACCACAGTCTTGTTGTCAATCATTATTAAATCACTAATTTTTTTTTTTAAAGTTGAGTCAGATAGATGGTAGTGCATTGGGTTAAGTGCACATAGTATGAAGTGCAAGGACCCATGCAAGGATCCTGGTTCAAGCTCCAGGCTCCCCACCTGCTGGGGGGTCACTTCACAAGCAGTGAAGGAGGTCTGCAAGTGCCTTTCTCTCTCCCTCTCTATCTTCTCCTCTTCTGTCAATTTCCCTCTGTCCTAGCCAATAAAAATGGGGAAAAAATTGGCCACCAGGAGCAGTGGATTTGTAGTGCATGCACCTAGCCCCAGCAATAACCCTGGAGGTGAAGGAGGTGAGGGAGGAGGAGGAGAAGGAGGAGAAGACAAAAGAGAAGGAGGAGGTGGAGAAGATGAAGGAGGAGGAGGAGGAAAGCAGAACTTGAGCTAGGTTTGGTGTATTGCACCAAAGTAAAAGACTCTGGGGTGGGGACAGGGAATGGGTTCAGTGTGTTAAGAGCATGGGGTCATTCCTGAGAACCCAGTTTTAGTCCTCAGCATTCAAAGTTAAGTAGTGCTCTGGACACATACATACTCTCTCATGAAAATTAGCAACAAATCAAAAAAAATTGTCTCATGACTATTTGGTGAGCCAAAAAGCTTTCTGGAAAAGCTACATTGAAATCAGAATTGACAGTACAAACTAAAGGACATGGAGGAATATCAGTATACTAATTAGAGATTGACACTTGGATATTAGTTTTCATACTGTATTATTCCCAGAGTACAATTGTCTGTTAACAACATGAATGCTGATCTTGATTCAATTTTTAAAGGAAGTAATGGAAATTGTTTGTAATTTAATACATATCAGTGAATGTTCTTTTTTTTTTTTTTTAATTTGTGAAACCTAAATTAGTAGTCACTATAAAACTGGTTTTCCAGCATGAAACATGTTTGTTGACAAGAGAGAAGATACTCATGACCTTTTTTTTAATCATATGTGAGATAACAATTTTTTTTTGATGGTCATGATTTGAGAGGACTTGGGCAAATTGCATGTGTCAGTTTTCTGAATAGCTTGAAACTCTGACTAAATTATTACAGAATTTAATGTTGAAAACTATGCCAGCTACAATGCAAAGAAAGCTTCATTATTATTATCTGGACTCTTAAACAAATTAGAATATACATATTTTTATCAGTCTCCATCCAGAATAAAAAACACATTGCTAATGTGTACTCATTTTACTTTAAATACCTCTTTTCTTCTGGAGTGTTTTTATAAAATATTTTAGATTGTTAACCTATTTTAATTTGGTGTTAAACTACTCAAGAGTTAGTGATTGTGCTTCTTTTCAACAGAGGTATGCTGGTAATTCTGTAAAAACAACTTTCAGAAACAAAACACAAAAGCAACTTTCAGGGGGATAAATTGTATACATAAAGGACCTTAGCATCACAGAAGATTAGATAAATTGGACTTCAAACTAAAATGCTTCTTTTCAAAAAAATTTTAAATTATCTTTATTTATTTACTGAGTAGACAGCCAGAAATGGAGGGGGGATGGGCAGATAAAGAGGGAGAGAGACCACCTGTGAAGTGAGCCCCCTGCAGGTGGGGAGCAGGGCTCTAACTGAGATCCTTATGAGGGTCCTTGTGTTTCACACCATGTGTGCTTAACCCATTGCACTACCACCTGCCCCCCAAGTGGAGTACTTCTTCATATGTCCAGTGGGCAGGTGTATCTCTTCTTTAGAAAACTATCTATTCAGTTCTTTGGCCCACTTTTTTATTGGATGATTTTTGTTGTTGAGCTGTGTGAGTTCTTTATAAATGTTTGATATCAGTTACTTATCAGATGTATGATGTGCAAATAACTTCTCCCAATTACTGGTTTGGCTGGTTATTCTTGTTTAGTTTGCTTTCAATGTGTAGAAGATTTTTAGGGACCAGGTGGTGGCATACCTGGTTGAGTGCATGTTATAATGCACAAGGACTCAGGTCCAAGCCCCTGACCCCCTGCAGGGGGAAAGCTTTGCAAGTGGAGAAGCAGGTCTACACACCTGCAGGTGTCTATCTTTCTCTCCCCCTCTCTGTCTTCCCCTCCTTTTTCCATTTCTCTCTGTCTTACCCAACAGCAATGACATCAATGACAAAAATAGTAATAACCACAACAATAATAACAATAATAAAATAACAAAGGCAACAAAAGGGGAAAAATAATAATAACGATAATAAAACAATAAGGGCAACAAAAGGGGAAAAAATAGCCTCCACCGAGCCCCAGCAATAAACCTGGAAGAAGAAAAAAAAAGAACTCCACTTCACTTATCATTAGAGAAATGCAAATAAAACTATACTGAGATTCTACCTCATACCTATGAGAATGGCCTACATCAACAAAATCAGAAATAACAAGTGTTGGTCAGGTTGTGGTGACAAAGGGACCCTGACACACTGTTGGTAGAAATGTAAACAGGTACAGCCCCTTTGGAAGACTGTGTTGGATAATGGAATTATGATCTAGCAATAATACACTTAGACATTTGTCCAAAGAACTTGCATACTCAGGGAGTCAGGTAGTGCAGCGGGTTAAGCACACGTGGCGCAAAGTGCAAGGACCGCCTAAAGATCCCAGTTCAAGCCCCCGGCTCCTCACCTGCAGGGGAGTTGCTTCACAGGCAGTGAAGCAGGTCTGCAGGTGTCTGTCTTTCTCTCCCCCTCTCTGTCTTCCCCTCCTTTCTCCATTTCTCTCTGTCCTATCTAACAACAACAACAACAACAACAATAATAACTACAATAACAATAAAAACAATAAGGGCAACAAAAGGGAAAATAAATAAAATAAAATAAAAATAAATTTAAAAAAAGAACTTGCAAACTCTAATTTGAAGGGATATACATACAACTATGTTCATAACTGCATTATTTACAATTGCCAATGAATGGATGAATGGAGCAGCCTAAATGCCCATCAAAAGATAACTGGATAAAGAAGTCATGGGATATATACTCCATGTAATACTGCTCTGCAGTCAAAAAGGGATGATAATGTGTCCTTTGGGACAAAATGGATGGAACCAGAGGTGTTGTAAATTAACTTAAAAAGAGGTTTGGGGGTTGGGGCTGCTGCTTGTGGCACGTAGAATGAATTACAGCAGGGATCTGGGAACTGGTTTAAACAATACTGGCTTTATTAGGGTGAAACAGGTAAAAGGCAAAATAAGCACTTATCATCAAGGGTTAAGTGTACGCTAGGTCTATAAAGTCTGAATATGGTTATCAAAGTTTCGTCCCATAAGATAAACAATTATAAACTCTGGTAAAGGTTGCTCATGGCTGTAGAGGGGTCTAAAAGTTTACCAGCTAGCAGGGTCACACGCGTTCAGTTCCCAGAAGAAGTAGCCATGGTGGATGGATGCCTGGAGTACCTCTGCAGAGTGTTTCTAACCAGGAGAAGCCGCAGCTAAAGAGAGTTCAAGTGCTCAAAGTCCCTTGCTTTTATACATTCCCTTCTCTGAAGCACCTCCTCAGGGTAACATCATTTGTATGCTAATAGTCCCAAACACCTGCTGGGGTCACCACAGTTCCCCACTTCTGATTATAGACATGGACAAGATGTACAGTCTATATGAGCATAGGAGGAATAAGCAAATCTTCAGTGATTCTAGGGTTACCCCTGCAAGCTCTGTGGAGAAAAGTAATGTTTAGCAGCTATATGATTAGAATTATGCAGTACAAAATTTAAAATACATAAAGCTCCTTGTATTCTCTTCATGTCTGAAAAATAGCCCTTTAAGGGTACATATGGCCATCCACAATTACTCATCTAGTGGGATAGTAAGGCATGCAAAATGCATGTTTAGGAGAAATAAGCCTTAATCTAGAAACATATTTAGGGTCATAGTCAGTCTAATAAGGAATTCCTCAGCAGCAAAGGCAGAGAAAGTGTTCACAAACATGGGTTGCTTTCTGTGCAACAGGTGGCATATATAAAGCCTCTAACAGTGTCCACAGAGATAGGAATACATATCAACTTAGCAAACTGAGGGATGTGTGAAACATCCATTTTTCAGAATCAACATAAAAAAAGTATACTGAGATAAACACCCATAAAGGGAGGAGTCACACCAGTCTAGGCAGAAAGAAACAATGGCTCGTGCTATACCAGAGAAATATCCAATCATTTAACTAGAGATTAGCACTTAGGTTCTAGAATGTGCTTGAGCACTAGAGAGGTTAACCAGAGCACAATAGCAAAATCATCTGTAAAAGCTATGGGGAGAGGACACCAAACACTGGTGGATACAGTTTCTATTCTTTCACTGCTGGGCTGGCTAGCTTCACGGGCGGGAGACAGATGACCAGGGACTCATGGCTGAGCTGGGAAGCAGTATTTCATTTATTAATCAGATACATCGCCTTTTATGCATCTCTTCACCAGAAGTGGCAAGGGAAAGGAAATGACTAGGAGAGGGGGCAGAGCAAAAAAAAAAAGAGCTCAAAAAGAACATAGAAAGCTTCCATCTAACCAGTGGGGATTAAACCAATACCCTGCAGGCAGGGCGGGACCTAGGTAAAACAGTGATTATGTAAATAGACCATATAGCAAGTAATACAAGTGAACCTAATGTGATGATCAAAACAGAAGGTCTTATAAGCAGAATTTAGAAGCATACCAACATTTCACTTTTGGTTAAAATGTACAGGTTTGTATAACAGCATACCACGATCAACAGTGGCTTCAGGATAAACTTGAGTCAATACATACATACATACCTCATATTCAAATAAGTCACTTTCCTATAGAGACTAGAAGGTTAAAGACATAACTTACACAGTTAAGCAATCTATTAAGATTCATGCCTGTGGTAAGTGGCTATCCTAGAGTCATCCAATAGTCCTCATTGCCATGCGGGCTGGAGAGCCAGGGCCCTTCTTATATTATCTGGTAGCAGCCCCAACCCCCAAACCTCTTTTTAAGTTAATTTACAACACAGAGGAGGTGATTATGCTTAGCAATATAAGAGATGAAAGACAACTATTGGATGGTTTCATTCATGTGAAATCTAGAGAACTGAAACTCATGAACTTGGAAAAAAAAATAGAAACAAACAATCTAGAAGACTGAGAACTATGGTGGTTACTTAGGGGAAGTTGGGGCACAGAATTTTGGTGGTGCATGTGGTATGGAACTATGCCCTGTAATCTATAATCGTGTAACCTACTATTGAACACAAAAAATGTTTTGTAAGGGTTGGGGAGACAGCATAATGGTAATGCAAAAAGGTAGTCATACCTCAGGGTCTGAACTCCCTGGTTCACTCCCCAGCACTACCATAAGCCAGAGCAGAGCTGAGGAATGCTCAGGTAGAAAAGAAAAAAGAAAAAAAAAGAAAGAAAAAGACTTGGGGAAAAAAAGTGTATGCATACAAACACACTACACATAGACACATACCACAGAAGCACACTGTTGCAAATAATAATAAAATAGACAGTGTAACTAATACAATTAATCCTTTCAGAATGCTCTAATGTTCAATTAAAAACATTTATTACATATGAACAAGAATGTTCAGATGAGACAGGGAGGAAGAATGAGAAAGAGACAAACTAGAACATCACTGTTGTTTTTACGGCACTGAGGATTAAACTGGGAAGCACAATAAATTGAGGTTTGTTTTTTTTTCCTTGTCATTCTTCAGTTGATTTTTACAATCTTTACCTTTACTTGCAATTGCTGGAGACTACAGTTTCTACATAAATGGTCATTGATATTTTTAAGTAAGTGACAGGAAAATGAAATAGCTGTATTTTTCCACCAATGATGTTAATGACTTCTTGCTAATTTTATTAGTGGTTTTCAAATATTAGGAAATCATTATTTCTCCATTTTGGTGCTTTTTCAGCCTAAGTTTAGTTTACATATTTTTCCCACCATTTTATTAAGTCTAGACTACAAAAAATTAATGTATGCTTCTTGTAATTAAAATTAAAAGGACTTCTCAGTGGCGCGTAAGGATTCAGCTATTGGGCAACCAAGAGCAGGTTTAAACAATCAAAGCTTTATTATAGCGGTGCAGTATTATGAATTGTATATTTTAAGTACCACAAAATAAGAAATTATAGGCAGGGGTGAATAAGCTAGTCTCATAAACCCATACAGATTAAATACCAAATGTTTAGCCCCACAAGATAACACAACTGTTAGTAGAGATGTAGGTTAGTCATGTCTATAGAGGAAAGTATTAGAATTTACCAGCTAGCTGAGTCACATGTGTTCAGTTCCCAGGAGAGGAAGCCATGATGGGCACATTGATCACCCTCTGCTGAGAAGCATCTGACCAGAAGAAGCAGAAGCCAAAAAGCCGGACTTCCGGCTGGCTGAGCTTAAATCCATTCAGATTCACCCACAATCCATCCACCTATAGTCCATTGTGCATTTGCTCAGATTGCTTTATGCTCTGTCACCAGGCTGACCTCAGCCATGTGCTGTGTCCAACTTCCTATCATTGGCTGGTATACTGTGTCACAACATATGCCCAGATTTATAGTATGTTTCATTATTCATGGTATAATTATTCCCAGTATGGGAATAATTTCAAGCCACTAATATGAACTCAACTGAATAGAGTCGGGATAGGATAGGTAGTAGACTTTATTATGTAGTGGTTTATGTCTTGGTTTTATGCCTTACTATAATAGATATAAATAACTTCAAGCACACAGTAAAATAAGTGATGAATTTTGAGTATTAATAGGTTTTGTATACAATTTATTTTAAGCTTGAAAATACATGTTTTTGGCAATGTGCTCCTTATTGCTTAAGCCAATTCCCGAATTTTTTTTAAGTTTATTTTTTAAAATATTTATTTATGGGAGTCGGGCTGTAGCGCAGCGGGTTAAGCGCAGGTGGCGCAAAGCACAAGGACCGGCATAAGGATCCCGGTTCGAACCCTGGCTCCCCACCTGCAGGGTAGTCGCTTCACAGGCGGTGAAGCAGGTCTGCAGGTGTCTATCTTTCTCTCCCCCTCTCTGTCTTCCCCTCCTCTCTCCATTTCTCTCTGTCCTATCCAACAATGACAACAACAATAATAACTACAACAATAAAAACAAGGGCAACACAAGGGAATAAATAAATAAAATAAATATTAAAAAAAATATATTTATTTATTCACTTTTGTTGCCCTTGTTGTTTTATTGTTGTAGTTATTGATGTCATTGTTGTTGGATAGGACAGAGAGAAATGGAGAGAGGAGGGGAAGACAGAGAAGTGAGAGAAAGACAGACACCTGCAGACCTGCTTCACCGCCTGTGAAGCGACCCCCCTGCAGGTGGGGAGCCAGGGGTCTGGAACTGGGATCCTTACGCAGGTCCTTGGGCTTTGCGCCACATGCACTTAACCCACTGTGCTACCACCGGACCCCGACCTATACCTTTCTTTCTCTTAGAAGTTCCACCTTTTGCGCAAAGCGCAAGGATCGGCTTAAGGATTCTGGTTCGAGCCCGTGGCTCCCCACCTGCAGGGAAGTCGCTTCACAGGCAGTGAAGCAGGTCTGCAGGTGTCTGTCTTTCTCTGCCCCTCTTTATCTTCCCCTCCTCTCTCCGTTTCTCTCTGTGCTATCCAACAACGACGACATCAACACCACCAATAATAATTACAACAATAAAACAACAAGGGCAACAAAAGGGAATAAATAAATATTTTAAAAAGTTCCACCTTTCCCTCTCCGTCCCCATGCCTTTCTATCATATCTTTGCCCAGTAAGCTCTCAGCTTTCAGATAATTTCAAATGACATTTCTTTAGTAGAGCCTGTTTTAGATTTCAGGTCAAAATTAGTTGCCTCCTTTATTTTCCTTGCAAATATTATTACAAATATTATTTGTATCTTTATTTTAGGAGTTATATGAGTCTTTAATCTCCCAGGAATTTCACACTTTCAACCTCAACCAGAACGTGAGCTTCTCATATTTTTCCAGCTTCTAGCAGAGTGTACAGCATATAGCAAATAAATATTGGTTCAGTGAATGAAAACAAAAGCTCATTTAGATATATATTTAAAATACTTATTTATATATTTAAATACAAATTGATGGAAGAGAAACAATATGACAGGGCTGGGCTGTGACACCCGGTTAAGTTCACATAATAGGAATTACAAGGATCTGTGCTTGGATCCAAGTTTCTAGCCCCAGCTCCCGCTCCCTATCTGCAGGGAGAACGCTTCACAAGCAGCAAAGCACGTCTGCGGATGTCTTTCTCTCTCCCTCTCTCCTTTCTCTCTCAGTTTTTCTCTGTCCTATCCAATAAAAATGGAAAAAATGGCTGCCAGGAGCAGTGGATTGTAGTGCCAGCACTGAGCTCCAGTGATGACCCTGGAGGCTAAAACAGAAAGAAAAAAGAAAAGAAACAGGACATGACAGTAACCAACTTACTTTGTTATTGATGTCTTATTTGTTTGGCATTTTGTAGTCTGTTTTCCTAGACTTTGTTTGCAGTAAGTTGTACTTCCTTGCTTACTGAAGAAGTGATCTATATACTTTACATCTATAGTAGTAAATTAAATATCTTTCTGGGTCTACCTAGTGAAGTTCTATGTCCTAAAAATAGGTTCTGCTTTACTGAAGAAGTGTAACAATTTAGTCTATATGGGTGGCATAATTAGTCTATGGGACAAGTAGAAGTCTAACAGAATTTTAGATAAATAATTATCAGTGATGTTAGAAAGTGCCTATATGGGACTTAGGCGGTAGTGCAGCAGGGTAAGCGCAGGTTGGCGCAAAGAGCAAGGATAGGCAGAAGGGTCCTGGCTGAAGCAGGTCTGCAGGTGTCTTTCTCTTGCCCTCTCTGTCTTTCCCTCCTCTCTCCATTTCTCTCTGCCCTATCCAACAACAACAATAACTACAACCATAAAACAAGGGCAACAAAAAGGAATAAATAAGTTTTTTAAAAAAGTGCCTATTTAATAATTTACTTTACAATTCTGTACTCAGTGAAATATTTCATTTATTTAAGTGATCATCTTAGGTTAAAGACCAAGTTTTAAAAGTAACAAATTTTTTTCCTATAATTTTATGACAGTATTGTAACATCTTAAATGGTCAAATGTCGTAACATGTAAAAAAATTAAAAAGGAGGAATATGTACCCTAATTTTAAAACTAAACATTTAAAAATGATAGACTAAATTGGATAATATATTTACCAAATAACATCAAACTATCTGAAATATATATTTAACATGAAAATTGAAGATTTTTTTTAAAATAAAAGAAACTCATGAATATTCAACATCTATGTTTTTTATCAATTATTTTGTTAATTGATTTCCATTGCCTCTAGTTTATCTCTAAGAATGTACCAGATTATTTTCCAATTTACAGAAAGAATCTTTAATGATAAGAAAAACATGATTATTTGGCTGTTAAAGAACTATGATTCTCTGGTGGAAGAAGGTGGAGGATGTGGTGTTCTGACATATATATCATGGGGAGATAAGAACATATGCATATGTGACAACTATTGTCTTGTAAGTTATTATATCCCTGAATAAAGTGATTAGAAAAGACTCTAAAGTCAATTTATTTCACTATCACCACTTTTATTCATCCCAACCATAGATGACATCTGTTTTAAGCTATGTCATGATTCAGCCAAGGAAAAGGCAACTTTGTGTTATATATGTCCAATTTTGAAATTATATATACATACTCTTTAAAAACTCTTTGAACTGGGAGTCAGGTGGTAGCGCAGCGGGTTAAATGCAGGTGGCACAAAGTGCAAGGACAGGTGTAAGGAACCCGGTTCCAGCCCCAGGCTCTCCACCTGCAGGGGAGTCACTTCGCAGGCGGTGAAGCAGGTCTGCAGGTGTCTATCGTTGTCTCCCCCACTCTGTCTTCCCCTCCTCTTTCCATTTCTCTCTGTCCTATCCAACAGTGACGACATCAATAACAACAATAATAACTACAACAGTAAAACAACAAGGGCAATAAAAGGGAATAAATAAATATTAAAAACTCTTTGAACTATGCTTCTGAAATCACTTAGAAGTATGATAGGAATTTTTAAATGTAAGTTTTTATATGTTAATAATTTACATTTTTCTGTTAACTAGCTATACATCTAAATTTAAACTATTTTAAACTGACTTTATTTACTTATGAAAGAGGGAGAAAGAGCACTATAGCATCACTGTATCACATGGCATTCTAGTGACTGGAGGAAGGACCACAGACCTGGGATTTCATCACTTACTGCATTACCTTCCTGTCCCCTAATTTAATTTTACTGTATCCAATTCTATCTTCCAAAAGTTTCTCCTCTAAAAACACTGTAAATATATATATATATATATATATATATATATATATATATATCCTTATTGATTAGAATATCAGTGTGCTATCCTCAAACCCAGTATTACTTCAAAATATTGGAACCAGAAATTGAACCACACTGCATTACTTACATACATTCAAAGAACGTAAATAAAAGATACATCCTTAGTTATCAAAGCTTATTGAAGTGTAACTTTATTTCAAGAGAATTCTTTATTAAAATTGTGACAACTTGAATCTACCTCTTTTTTTATCCTTTCAAAGTTAATTATTTTCAATAGTAATGTTAGTGATAAGGCAAAGTCTTAAAGATGAATTGTTGAGAAATACTGTAATTACTTATATAAAGGAATATTAGTGAACTACTTTATTTCCAAATGTTTCATACTGTTTGAGTAATGGACATTATTATATAAAAATGAATTAGCTTTTTTTTAGTATTCTTTGGGTAGGGAACCTAAATGCTAGTGTTCATATTTATATTTTAATGTGTGCTTTTCTTCTGAAGTATTATTAGTAAATTTTGAGACTAGAAATGTTCACCCAGTCATACATGTACATGGCCTGGCCTCTGAGTTAATTAAATATGAGTTAATAGTATATTATAAGGAAATTATTGTCCTTATTACAGTTATTAGGTAGTTACTCAAATTATAGCTTCAAAGGAATGCAAAGCATGGAAAACTCAGGATTAAATTATGCATTTGAACCTTAGGCCAGCTTTTACTGTAGAGACAGTTTTCTGCTAAGAGAGAAATTGTATGTCATTGAAATTAAATGCTTTTCTGGGGACGGAAGGTTCCAGTTTTTAATGAAATTACTGAATGTGGTGTAGTGAAATGATTAAAATCTGTATTCCGGGAATGTGGCAGGAAAAAAAAAATCAATAAGTGCTAGCACAGCTTTGCTGCTTAATGTGAATCCTGAGAATGAAATAAACTAACACAAAAATAATAATTAAAAACATATCAGCACATTAATTTATTTAGCATCAGTCTCCTGAGACATCATCTTCACTAATTTTTAGCATACATTTTACTATGTAATGAGCAGCCTTCTTTTCAGATACCCCTATTAGAAAGGCACTATTTCTGCCCTTCCCCCCAGTGCTCCTGCATTGCAATCATTGTACTTGCACTTATTATGTTACAAATGACCGAGGTAAGGCTGACATTCTTGGTGCATGCAAAAAGACCTAGTCTGCCAAGCTTTTTTTCCCCCCCCTAATGAAGCAGCTTTGTGAAATCTCCCCATGTGTTAATACTAATGAAGATCCTCCAGCACAATTAAAATCACAGCCAGTGGCTTAAGAGGAAATGTAAAACAACAGCATTTTTAAAGATACACTTGCCCATATATTTATGTACAAAATACATATGTGATCAAATTCCCATAGTTTACATTTCACTTGCTCATCCTATAAATTAAATTATGTAACTTTAGCTATATGAACTTTGACTTATATATTTTTGGGAAAAACACTACTTCAATGAAAAAAATTATGTATCTTCTTTGGGGGGAATAAAATATTAGGACTTTAATAACAAATTATTTTTAGGAAGCTGTGGAGTGGAAAGTAGGAGGAGGGAATGAGGTGTACTTCACCTTTAGTTGATTGGTTTTGGAATGTTGGAATTGGGGGCTGGGGATTGGACGAAAAAAAAAGTTGAAAGCTGCTGGATTTAGGCAAATTGCATACATGTATGTAATTAAGAGGGGGCTATGAGACAAATCAAGTAGATTCCTAAAAGTTCTCAATTTCTACAATATTCTCCCCATCATTTATTTTAGTCTCTCAGAAGTTGGGATGAAAAAGTATTACTTAAATTACCTTTAACAGTTTTTGCATATCTTTAAAGCGTTTTATTATTTTAATGTCTTTTCAAAAAAATGATTACAGGGTGCATAAAAACTACAGTCAGCTTTATTTTCCCATGTTAGGACAGATGCATTTTTATCTCGAGACCATCTTGCGTCCTGCTTTTTACTTTTTTTTGAGTTCTAAACATGCACGCATTCTTGGCATAAAATACTTTAGTTGGCTTACAGACTTTAACCAAATTCTGGGTTTAGGGGCAAAAAGTTTTTGTGGAAATGGTTACTCGGTGCTCCCTATTCTCTAGTACACTTTTTTTTTTTTTGAAGTCATGCTTTCAATTCTATTTTCTGCCCTCTACTTTTAAAAGCAAAACAAAACAAAACATTTAAGTTTTTTAACTTTTTCCTGGGACAAGGAACGATGCAAGCTCAAAGCTACAGTATTCATGGAAGAAGCAACTCCCTCCCTCTGACTCTTTTTGGAGTTGATAGGTCATTTATTATTGGAACTGAAATGATATAAACAATTCTTTCTCTTTTTTCCCTTGTTAACAGCAACTTTCATTGTTAGAGAGAAGAGAGAGAGAAGCCTTGTTGGTTGACGTCACTTGGTTCATGAAGCCTTCGCCTAGAAGTGAAGCTGTTGAACAAACCTTGAGAAGAATCATCTCCTGCTTCAATCTGCTGCTTGGATAGGAACTAATCAGAGAGAGGGAGGCGCAAGACGAAGGAGGAGGGAGTCAAGGGCTTTCCCGATCACAAATCTCACCTCCACGCCAACTCTCTTTATACTTTCTCGCAAAAATAATAACTGAAATAAGGTGGTGGGGTTTCCAAAAACAAAAATCGTAATCTTCAACCATCTGGGAAAGGCAAAATCCCATCCATCGGCAACTCTCAGTTCGAAAGTAAAGGTGAGTTAAAAATCCTCGGGTGTAAGGGGTGCGGGTAAAGATGAGAACTCCAAATGTTATAAAAAAAAAAAAAACAAAAACCATTTGAAACAGAAAAGGAGGAACTACGCTCCAGCGAGCCGGGAAGACTCCGAGTTGCTTCTCTGGAGGCGCTCGCCTTGCCGGCGCTGCTCTCCCCGCTGCCGCCCCTGTTTACCCTCGTCGGTCGGTGTTCTTTGTTGTGCTGGTTGGAAGGCTGAGGTGGTGCTTGGGGTCCCGAGTGCAGTTTGGGTGGAGGGGGGCGAAGGACGCGGAAACGCGTGGTTCTGGCTGGAGGAGGGGGGGTGCGGTCTCGGGAGAATGTAAACTTTATTCCTATTCTCCATTGCGGGACTTCGATCTAGCAGGGCCCGCTGGGCAGAGCCTCCTCCGCGCGGGCAGCCGCGAGTCTGCCGCCTTTGTGCTGGCTGCCCTCTCGGCCGCCCAGCTTCGCTTCCTCTTTCTACTCCCTTAGGCTTCCTGCGCCCATGTCGCCACCAACAGTTTTGATGCTTAAAAATACAACCTTTGGCATCGTTGAGATTGCAGTACCTACCCTGGGATATCCTCTGCTCCCCTTATCACGCACTCCCTAGCCCGGGTAGTTTCGAGATGCCCCCACCCCCACCCCCACCCCGTCCGCCTACTGTTACTTTTTTTTTTTTGCCCCCGCCCCCTCTTCCCTGTAGGACTGTTTAGCTGCGCCTCACACCCCCCCCCCCCCCCCCCCCAGTTCGGGCCTCTTCTGCTTTTTCTTCCTGTGTAGCTAGGAGCTGTAGAGTTTACTGGAAAAGAGCTGGGGCTGGGGCTGGGGGCAGGTGAGGCTGGGGAGATATCTAGATACCTGGGAAGATCAGTGTACAGAGGATTTGAGGAGCATAGTCTTTCCTACAGTAATGTCTGTGACTCGGCCTCTTTTTCTAGAGTTCTTCGGGAATAACCAGCAGCACTCAACTCTACGCTCTATCTTCTGGCTTCCCCTCCCCCTTTCCGTTTCGTAGTCCTCCTCCCTTTTAAGTAGTTGCATGAAACCCCCCAATTGGGATTTGGAAAGGAAGTGTTTGGAGAGTTGGAGTGGCCCTGCAGTTCTGGAGATTTTCTTTGCTGTATTTATCTTTTGTGTGTTGTTTCCGTATAAAGAGAGAAGCAGCTGCAGTCCTTGGCCGAGTTCTTGAAATTTATCCCTTTGTGTATATTACAATATCCTCCATTTTTCCCGTTGCCCTCTATAAACAACAGGCGTTTCGCCATCTTGGGCAATTTTTATTCCCAAATCTCCCTTTTTATTTATTTTTGAGAAGAGAAAGAAGGCTTAGAGATGCAAAACGTGTGCCTGCAAAAGACTCAAAGTTTAGGTAATGTTCAGGGGTCCAAGTGACGTCATGTAAACTTTATTATGAATTTCCCCAAGAGTAAATTTTCTCTTTAATTTCCCCCTATTTTAAAGAACCATGTATCTTGCCTGGTAACAACTAGTGGTGTTGCTTTTGTTGTTGTTTGTATTGCTCTCAAAATTCAACCCAAAACGTCTAGTCTACACAGTTAATGATTTGCTAACAGGTGGAAATTATGTGCGAAAATTAGTATAAAGTTTTGTGGTGTCATTTGGTATTCATCTAGCTTTTATCTACGTGTTTATTCCTTAATAATTTCAAACTTTACTTCTGATCAATATATTACCTTTCTTATTTGCTTCACTTTCTACTGTGGGTTTTTTTCTTTAGAAGCTTAATATTTATGTATGCTTACTTTAGATTACATAGATCTTTTTTTGCAGTTAATGTTTCATTTTTTACATATTTCTGTACATTTCAGAAAGATAGACCTTGGAAAATACCTGGAGATACTGAAGATTTTGAAATCTGAGCAGTAGATATTAACTTAAGACGATTGGCAAAATGTAGTTAGTATTTAAAAGGCAGATGCGATTTAAAAATACATTGTATAACCTCTACCAACAAGCTCTTTGTCATCCATTATGAAAAGATAAACAATAATTTTGTTTTTCTGAAATAGTTTTCACCTCACAAAACTTGGGCTGGTCACATGATCAAACAATGATACACTGACTATTATATAAATGATAGGCACTGTAAATAGAATGGCAAAGTAGAATTCTGTCTCCTGTAGTCATTTTCTGTCAGCATATTTACCTCTTTTTCTAACAAGGACATGAAACTGTCTGTATTTAATTTGCATTTTCTTTGTCTTCTGGCTGTGTGTTTGGGGGGAACATTGATTACAAATAACTCAAAAAAAGCTAATAGGAACTATTTTATACATTGAAAAGGTTTATCCAATGCATAAAATCTTAAGTTGTATATGGTATGTTGTTATCTTTGTAGCAACCTTCGTTACCTTATGTGGCGTGCAATTTATCTAAGATTTTGCTTTATGTATAATGCTATATAAAATTGTGACTGAATTGAATGCCATTTATGTGCATTGTAGGTAGGTGAAAAATGTTTAAATAGTTAAAAAGATCATAGAACAGATGGTTCTAAATTATACATGCAACAAAGGACTAGAAGATTTGGCAGATTATAAATGGCAAGCAACAGAGTATAAGCAGTTTAAGGAAATGGTAGTTAAGTACATTTGATGTCTCACACCTATTATAAACACTATACATGTTATTGTCATTGTGCTACATAGTCAGTAATTTAGGCAGTTCTGAGATACTAAGTTTCAGATAGGAAAAACAAGTGTTTCCAATGAGTGGATGTATGTATAATTTTTGCCTATTATGACAAAAAGTTTTGTTAAGGGAGCCAAATTGCATGCTTTAGAGAGTTAATTTGTTAGCTTAATATTGTTGTTTTTATAGAGTGATTTTGAAAGAATTAGGAATAGATACATATTTTAAGATCCAGATAATAGTATCTTTACTGTTCTTACATGTTAAACTAATGCTGAACTTTAGCACCATCTACTCTTTCAGGCACTACTGAAATGCGTTTACTATAGAGTTAATAAGTTATGTTAGCATAATATACTAAAGTAGTTATCAAGTGAGGAAAGGGTATATTTTAGTTTTTTGAATACTGCATATAACATTTTACTAGTTTTATTTGGTGAGTATTTTACTTTTTACTCAATTTTTAAAATATAGAGATTTTTGTGTAGTTTTTGCTCTTTTAGAGCATCTGAGAAATTACATTTATCTTTCTTACAGATTTAAAATAAAGTATTCAACTAGGCAGAAATTTGTTTTTATTTTTATAAGCCATTTTATTTAAAATGCATATACCATTGTAATGGAAACCTTGAAATCTTAATTCTGTTGCTCTTTCTCTCATTTCTTTGTTTTCATGTTTATTATAGAATTGCAGTGTAAAGGAGCAGATGTTTTGCCAAACATCCTGATGTGTTGCTTTTTCTTATGGGAGTGCATAACTGTTCCTTCTGATGCATCAACTTGACAGCTGGTTGATTTCATGGAGCTGCTAAGAAGCCATTAGTGGTGTCATTGAATTGAAACAGAACAGTCACTCCCAGCTTGAACTGCAATTGTTAATGTCTTTGTTGCTACTTTTGTGTTACTATACAAGATGTAGGATATCACCACTGTACGGTAGTTTATGTTTTTTTCTTACCTCTGAGTTTGTGAGAGTATATGTTAGAATTTGGTTACTTTTAGGTTCAAAGAATTGTCAAAGAAAGAGACTTTGAAGTTGTGGTTTCTGAGTTTTTGATCTAGCTATAACTATCAAAAGAAATGTTTTAGCAGGAACATAGTAATGTGATTGTTTCTGACCCATAATAATATTATACCACCAAGGTTTAATAACTTTATAAATATTTACTATCCTGAGAAATTAATTGAATCACTTGACTATTTCAGTACCATGAGGTTTAAGAAATACTATGCTTTATTTAATAAATGTCAAGTCATTTGATTAAATGTTTCTTCAAATTTGTTGTACAAGATAAGCAGAAGAGAAAGAATTATTAAGGAAATTTGCAGTTTTGTGTTTAATTTTCTTTATAATTATTAGATTTCAAAATTAAATTATATTTTATTTATAACTTTTATTGGTAGTTTCAATGATCAAATTGTACTAAAATAGCTTCAGATAATCTCTTTCTTTGGTATCTGTTTTCTACTTTTTTAATTCATTTTTTCAAGGGAAAGGTGTTCATAAGGAAGAAAGTGGGAATAGTGATAATCTCAACAGAGAAAAACACTTAAAAGAAATTCATGTAAAAGGTCTTTAAGATGATTAGTTAAAGGAGAGTAGTATAGTATTGTGTTGATAGGTTGGTTTTTTTTTTTTTTTTGGTCTAACTTTAAGATCCTTAAGTACATTAAACATTTAGGCAGTTTAAGAGCACTCCATTTATAGCATAATGAAATATTTTGCCTTTTTAAAATACTTAAAATGTGAAATGATTATAAAATACCTGATTTGCAGAGTTAAATTCCATTAAAGGCATTCCTATACAATATAAATTTTGTAAGCTTTTAAAACTATACCACTGAGGGGGCTGGGCTGTGGGGCAGCTGCTTAAGTGCACATAGCTAGAAGTGCAAGTTGGAGCCCCAGCTCCCCACCTGCAGGGAGGGGAGGTTGCTTCACAGGCTGTGAAACAAGTCTGCAGGTGTCTTTTTCTCTCTCCCTCTCTGTCTTCTCCTCTTCTCTCGATTTCTCTCTGTCCTAACCAACAACAATGACAGCAATAACAGTAATAACGATAAACAAGGGCAACAAAAGGGAAAAAATAGCCTCTATAGGAGCAGTGGATTCGTAGTATAGGCACCAAGTCCCAGCAATAACCCTGGAGGCATATATATGGATTCCGAAATTTTCTTGAAATCAACAGTTTGCATTCCTTTTTTTAAAAACTTTTTATTTAATAGCTATACAATTCCTTAAAAAGAAAATCATTCTATTACCTTTACCCATGATTCAATTTTTAAGCATATTTACATCAAATTTGTATAAAGAAAATACTCCTAGAGGAAAAATTATGTAAATTGGGTTGTATATTAAATATAATCTTTAAGAAAGGAATCTCAATGCTTAACTCATTTTTATTCTTTTTAACCAGTGCACTTCTCCAGCTTTGGCTTAGGGTAGTGCTGGGGATTGAATCTAGGTTTTCAGAGCCTCACACATAAAAGTTATTTTGTATAGTCTTTATAATATCTCTCAAGTCCCTATATAGTCTTACTTATAGTGGAGATAAACATTACATAATTTGATGGGAATATTTTTGTATGCTATAGGCTCTTAAAATCCATGCTAAATAAGTCATGAAAAGTTCAAATATGTATTCATAAGTTCTGTTAATTTTATTAACTTTGAAATTACTGGAAATAAAATATAGTTAATATATAATCAATTGCATATTGAGATTATAAAGTCATGCCAACATCTTTGCTAAAGGAAAAGGACAGAAATTTATGAATTTTAACATGTATTTTCTATGCATGTCATTTGTGGGGAGTCATAATACAGTTTGAGATATAAAAGTATTTAATAGTTTGAAACTTATAAGACACATATAATTCTTATCCCATTAAAAATTTTACTGTATAAAGTCAGATCTTTTTTAAAAAGCTTTTAATGTATTTTTATATTATGAAACTAGCTTGTACATTGAATGCCTTTCAAACAAAAATTGTTAGTGATAATAATGATATATATATATATGAACATATATGTCCATTTTTATCCATGTAATCTAATTTTGTGCGTGCACATGTGTAAGGGAAAATTTAGTTTGAAGCTAATTATTGCACTGGTACTTTAGCTATGTGTAGACATAATTGTGTTTTTCCTGTTTTCTCCTCTTAACACTTTTCCACAAGCATGCACTCATTAATCAAAAACAGTGCACTCCTGCTGAGGGCAGAGAGGTTCATCAAATTGGCAGTCAGTTTGGTGTAAAGAACAGTGTACTGAAGCTCTTAACTCTCTGGGACATAAATAAATCTAAGGTCTTTGTATGCAAACCCTGGAGGTTAATACTGTATAATTCAATGTCCTGTCTTTGTTTTTATGATTGATGTTTTTAAATGTCTTAAGCTTGATGTAAGTCTTCTAGTAGGTCAGGTCTAACAATCTGGCTGAAATAAAGCATTAGGTTGTCAGAAGGACTTAGAGTATGCTGCAGAGATTTTGAATTTTTTTTTCTTACAAGATCATTGTCATATTGCCTGAACTGTTATAGGAATGTACCAATGATTGGCATCCCCCACTGTGATAATGGATCCAGTGCATGAAATGCCAATAGTTTGGTCCTGTTTGTTCAGAAGCTTACTGCTATTTGTATCCTTAACAGAGCTAACATGTAGAACAAGCAAAACTACTGGGATTTCTCTGTAGAAATAATGCTGGGATTTGGCTTTAACATGAATTGGTTGCATATTCATAATTTAAGAACAGCTGGTTACAGCAAGCACATAGTCATTTGCAAGCTATTATAAACCATTCTGCTCACACATGGAGCCTGTGCTTGGCGATTTTTTTTTTTTTTTATTGATCTACCTGCATTTAAAATCTGGTCACTGCTGCTACGGGAGCTTCATTTTAGCTGTGTTTGCAACATAAAACAACTTTAATTTTAAATATTTAATTTAAGGGAGTCGGGCTGTAGCGCAGCGGGTTAAGCGCAGGTGGCGCAAAGCACAAGGACCGGCATAAGGATCCTGGTTCGAACCCCAGCTCCCCACCTGCAGGGGAGTCGCTTCACAGGCAGTGAAGCAGGTCTCCAGGTGTCTATCTTTCTCTCCTCCTCTCTGTCTTCCCCTTCTCTCTCCATTTCTCTCTGTCCTATCCAACAATGACAACAACAATAAAACAACAAGGGCAACAAAAGGGAATAAATAAATAAAATAAATATTAAAAAAAAAGACAAGGGCAACAAAAGGGAAATATAAAAAATATTTAATTTAAAATAAATGCTGAATAAAATAAAGATGCTATAAAGGAACTATCTGTAAAGGCCTATAATATATTGTCCATCATTTATCTCAACTTGTCTACAAACAACATATATCGTAAAAAAAATTTTTAGTTTTTGGAGACTATGTCTTATTGTTTTGCTCATAGATAAGTAATTGAATTATCTTTGATTTGAAAATATATTTTACTAATTATGTATGGTTATAGAAAACAGCACAAGTAATTGTGACTAATTCACCTGTAAATCATTTTTATCTAATACATAGAAAATTATGGTGCTTTTAGTTTGAGTGATGTAAGACAAAATATGGAAATTAATAAGACCTTATAGTTGACACATAATGAAGTTAATTCTAAAGTTACTTTTAATTTTTTTAGATGGAATTGAATAAATCTCCTCTACTTTTTTGGGGTTACTCTGTATATGTTTAGTATAGTTCTGGTCTTCTGATATTTAAATAGTAAGGGTAAGCTAGTTTAGTTTTAATAGTTTCTTTTTTTCTGCATAATAGTGAAAAGTGAGGAGAAAACTTCTGTATTCCAAAGCTCCACTAAGAAGACTGAGAGGAGAAAATGGTAAATGGGATTTTAGAACCTTTGTTGGAATCACAGCAAGCTCTGCCTTGATTTATATATATTAAAACAAGTGGTTACCAGAGTGTCTTACATTAATGATTATAACAGGTTTTCTACACATTGTTAGGTTCACAAGTATGGACGTGTGTTTGTCCCCATATTAGATGATGAAGTAGCTTTCAACATTTCAAGGTTGAGTACCAGTACTAAGAGTGCATTTTATTCTTTCTTTGCTTCACAAATGACTGGCTATGTTGTAATATAACAGAATATATGGACAAATTTAATCTAATAGATAGTTGAGTGGTTATTAAAGGGTGATGTGTCATGTTTTAGAGTTGCATAGATAATAACTTTAGATGTGCAGTCAACTTGCTATTATTTAAGGTTACATTATTTTATAAATTATTCCATGCCCTTTTTTTCTCTACCTTTTGACTATTGTCCTTTTATTATTATTATTATCATTTTATATTTATTTATTTTCCCTTTTGTTGCTCTTGTATTTATTATTATTGTTGTTATTGATGTAATTGTGGATAGGACAGAGAGAAATGGAGAGAGGAGGGGAAGACAGAGACCGGGAGAGAAAGATAGACACCTGCAGACCTACTTCACCGCCTGTGAAGCGACTCCCTTGTGGTTGGGGAGCTGGGGCTTGAACCCGGATCCCTACACGGGTCTTTGCGCTTTGTGCCACCTGCGCTTAACCCGCTGCGCTTAACCCGCTGCGCTTAACCCACTGCACTACCGCCGGACTCCCTGTACTTTTCTTGCTCTTTAACATCTCATTGTAGAAGAAGTCAAAGAAATAAAAGGATAAAATTCAAATAAGTCTAGTTTCTCTTCCCCAGTTTTTGATAGATCAGATGGAGAGAAATTCTTTGATTTTTTTTTTTCATCAGCGTCAAGGTGTTTCTTTTTCTCATAACATAATTATACTTAGAAAAATGAAGTAATGCACTGAATTTTAAAAAGCTATTTGTAATACAGCAGAACAGAAAATTTAACCATTATTTGAAAAGTGAACTGACTTAATAATGATAACCTCAGGAAAGTCATGGGATTTGGATATACTTTTATTATTTTAGTAGAAATAATAGGGGTTTTTCCCTAATAAAGGGAGCAGCTACCTTTATTCATCAAGTTTATATTTAATCTCTCTAAATGTATACTTTTGGAGAGCTATGGATAAAAGCTTAGAAAACATTATTTTATCAGTAAAAGCTCAGTACATGTGAGATAACTTATAGTTGGGATAATTGGAAAAGGTTCTTTGATTTATATACCTATGAATTAGATCAAGAAGAATGACTAAACAATCCAGAGATCAGGAAGAAGGGTTTCAGCAAAAATACAGCTAGGCATATTCAAATCATCCACTTCAATACTACTACTTGTTTGTGGAGAACAGGTTAAAACTGCCTAAACTACTCTTTCTGGTCAGCTTTATTCAAATGCTGTGTTTCATGTGAAATCAACCAGAATCACTCCTTCATGCTTTTTCTCTGCTTTCATAAATGTTTTTTCTTGAAATGTGCTGCATGGTTGTAATGCTAACAATATTCAGCATCTATTCTTGTTTTAATAGTGAAGAACTAGTTTTCCAGGGGGATTTGGTGAATCTAATCTTTTTTCTTTTTTCAGAGTGAAAACACAGAGAAGGAAAGACTCCACAGAACCAGAGCTTCCTCTGGTAGTATAGCACCTTCCACATGGCACCAGCTCTCAAACCTGGTCTGTGCATGGCAAGCACCCTAACCAGTGAGCTATCTTTTTGGACAAATTCCATCTTAAAAAAGAAGACAAACTCTCTGGGTAGCTAGTGATAGAAATATCCATAAAGACAAAAAGCAACAGAATTCACAGTTCTTACTTTTAATAACACTGTAATTTGTGAATTTTAAAAATTACACTGAAACAGTTTAATTTTTTTAAATTATTTCAATTTATTGGCTAGAAACTTAAAGAAATTGAAAAGAAGAGGGAGACAGAGAGAAGACAGAGAGGGAGTGAGACCGAAAAGACCAGCACCTGCAGCTCTACTTCACTATTGTGAAGCTTTCCTCTTGCAGGTGGGAACTGGGGGGCTTGAACCCGGGTCCTTGTGCATTGTCACATACGCTCAACCAGGTACACCACCACCTGGCCCCCAGTATAAAGTTTTTCAAAAGAAATATAGAGCAAATGTACATGGTCTTAATTTTCAGTAATTAATCTGTTTTTAACTTGCCATTATTGCTGCTTTAAACTAAGGGAATGTGTTTCACTTTCCCTATTTGAAGTAGTGAGATGGACATTTACTGCACGAGATGTATCAGAATACAGCCTTAATACCAAAGTATCAAGGTTTTCTCCATTTTGGTTAAAGTATTTTAGCACTAAATTTTTGTGCATTGTTATTTATAGTTTCAGTAGCTTGTTGAAAAACTAACTCATTACAATCATACTTTTCAGATTTGAAGTAGAAAGTTGAAGAGTAAGAGAGAAAGGCTGTGTAAATAGTGAACAGTTGGTTCAGGAAGAGAACATTTGACAAACTAGGCAAAAACCATCTTTCCTCTTTCTCTCCAGAAAAACTGTTTATAGATGTACTTATCAAAACTCATATGAGAGAGGAACTGGATTAAAGAATGTGTAAATGCTTTAGACCTGTGTGTGAAGTAAAAGAGTAAGGAATAAAGCTTGTTCAAAGGAAGAAAAAATTAATTATGATTTTTTTGTTTTTATTGAAGTGTTCTGAGGCATATAGTACTTTGAATTTAAACTATTTTCATTTTAATGTGAGACATCTTTTGTGAAATAGGTAATTTTTTTTTTGGTAAAAAGTCTTTGTAAATTATTATGTAGCATTTGCTTTGTTGTGGTTCAAGTCTAGAAGTACTAACTAAATTACCCATTTTTACCATGTCCCTGGGTAAAGTGCATTTTTGTTTCTTTAAAAAAATATGTTGTGTGGTCTGGGAGGTGGCACAGTGGATAAAGCATTGGATTCTCAACCATTAGGTACTAAGTTCAATCCCCGGCAGCACATGTACCAGAGTGATATCTGGTTCTTTCTCTCTCACTCCCCTTTTCATGAATAAATTTTTTAAAAAAGTTGTTTACTTATAGGAGAGAGAGAATACCAGAGCATCACTGGATCACATGTGATACTAGGGATCAAACTCAGGACCTCACTGTGCCACCTTCCTGGCTGCACATGTGTATTTTCATATTTAATCTCAGCACTTAACAATTGAGTTCAAAAAGAGTCTTCCTGAAAACAAATAAAAAGCACTTGAGTGGTCTGGGAGGTGGTGCAGTGGAAAAGCGTTGGATTCTCAAGCATGAGGTCCCAAGTTCAAACCCTGGCAGCACATGTACCAGAGTGATGCCTGGTTCTTTCTCTCTGTTCCTATCTTTCTCATTAATAAATAAATACATTCTTTTTAAAAAAGCACTTGATCTCTCATATTTCATAATATTGTAATGTGCTAATTGTCCCCTTATTAGGCAGCACTGATAATTAAATGAATTGATAACAAGAGTCAGGCCTCTTTCTTAACTGAAACAATTTTAAGGTAACTGGAAACTGCAGTAGTTCTCCCCAGGTCACATATATAGGTTATCTATCTATATCTATCTATCTATCTATCTATCTATCTATCTATATCTCATTGTCTGTCTGTATGCATGTATTTGCTCATCTTTATTCACTTCTATGACCCTACCTTCACTTTCTTTCTAAATCACACCTACCAACTGTTACTATTTTTGAATGCCATTCCTTTTTCCTCTTCTCTCTCAGAGAATCAGAACAGTCCCTAGCTTCCTCTGATGTTTTCCAGGTTCCAGATTTTCAGGTATAAAAATGGAGATTCCTTGTGACAAACATTTTAGGTCCCAGTGGAGTTGGGATTCAGAGTCCTCTGGTCATGTCCCCTGTATCATTTACCCCCTCTGGGAGCATGAACCAAAAATTCTTTTGGGGTACAGTAGTTAGAAATTCTGGGTTCTGTAATTGCTTCTCTAGTAAATGTGGACATTGGCAGGTTTACCATATCCCCCCATTTCTATTTTTTGTAACAGATTATTTTTATTTTATTTATTTATTTTGATAAAGACAGAAATTGAGAAGGAAAGGAGAAATAGAGAGGGAGACAGAGAAACACCTGTAGCTCTGCTTCACCATTTGTGAAGCTTTAACCCTGCAGTTGGGGTCCAGGGGCTTGAACCTGGGTCCTTGTGCACTGTAATGTGTGCACTTAACCAGGTGCACCACTGCCTGGCCCCAACTGTTTCTGTCTTTCCTAGTGGGGTAGAACTCTGAAGAAGTGAGGTTATAGGACACATTGGCGAGATCATCTGGTCATTTGTCTGGGAGGGAACAGACATTATCCTTCAAAAGAATTTTTTTTTTTTTTAACAAGAGCACTGCTCAACTCTGGCTTATGGCAGTGTGGGGGACTGAACCTGGGACTTAAGAGCCTCAGGCATCAGGCATGAAAGTCTCTTTGCATAACCATTATGCTATACCCCCACCCCAAAAGAAATGTTTTCAAGGAGAGGTAGGCCAACATAGGATAAACAAAAACAGGGTTCAAACAAAGCAGACTATAAGGGTTAGGGGTAGATAGCACAATGGTTATGCAAATAGACTTGCATGCCTGTGGCTTGTAAGTTCCAAGCTGAATCTCTGGTATCAATATAAACCAGACCTGAACAGTGCTCTGCTAAAAAAGAAATTAAAGAAAATATTTTAAAGAAGTTATCAGAGTACTACTAGAGAATCCAGATCTTTATCAAATTAATGTTTTAGACATCTGTGATTTTGAGATGTAACTCATTTTAGAAAAAGTAAGTTGACTAACATTTACTCATTGAGCATTATGATTATGTCTCAGGTGGTATACAGTACATACCAGGAGCTCTTGTTTCTGGATTGCTCACAATGGGAGTATGTTATACCTAGTATTGCTCCTATATCCTTCTTCCAAAAATTTTTATTGCCAATTTAATAATGGTTTATAAGATCATATAATTACAGGGGATGTAGCTCCACATTGCACCCACCACCAAAATTCTGTGCCATCCACCTTTCCCTTTTCCCTCACGATAACCACCATAGTTATTATAGGAGAGAAAGTGGGGCACTTGCAGCCTTTCTTCACCATTCATGAAGCTTGCCTTCTACAGATGGGGACTGGAGGCTTGAACCCAGGATTTATGTGAAAGATTTAGGTGTTGGTGGCTTTTTAATACTTGGTGTAAACAACAAAGTGAACTGGATAACAGATAATATAATTTTGATATGTTTCCATTTTGTGCTTTTTATCTGAATCTCTGCTGCTGAATATACCTGCAATCCTATATTTGAGGATCATTCTCAGAGTGTACATGTATTTTTGCTTCAAATAGAACATGGTGCACATACAAATGGGCAGTATCAGGAGGGGGAAGAATGGTCACTCTATAAATGTTATGAATTATGTTTGATGAGTCAGAATTCATTTATGTTTGCTTTAATTTTGTCACCAACTGCAAAGCTGGCTTCTTTTGAACTTTAAGGAGAGTTTGGAGTCAAAAGAGCCCTGATGCCTTACTATTATGTCAGTGGTGGGGTACATTTAGTTTGTGGGCCAAAATGATTTGTTGTGGTCCAGCCAAGCCAGTGGCAGCCTAGATTAAAATTTTATTAAATCTAGGAACTTTTCTCAAAGCAACACTAAGTGCCAATTTTTAAGTTGATAATTTTGTATGGTCTGCAAATGATGATGTAGATAACCAAATGTCCCTCAGCAGAATAAAGGGTTCCCCACCTGTGTCCTGAAAATGAATCCTGTGGTCTGTGATACCCCACTTCTTTTATAGGCTTTCCATTTCCCTAAACTAGTTCTAAAAAATAATAGGTTATAACATTCAGACTCTTCTTATCTATTTCCTGAGATCTAACTTGTACTTTTGGGGATGTATGTATCCACAATGAGGGCCTTGTTATAATACTGATATATTGACATTTTTGTAGATATTTTTTGGTTCTTCTTTAAAATTATGGTTTTTCCTTCATTATGTTGGCCCTTTTTGGTAGATTTTTTTGAAAGATAATGTGAGTGAACATTGTTAATCAGATCTTAATTGTTCTCAGAAGAGGATATACCATTTCATACTCCTGGCACTGGACTCTGAACTTTTTCATTGCATTCTTAGTAAGATTAATTTTAATTTGTATTTCTTTACTATTGTAGGTAATAATTTGTTCTTCAATTTATGTGAGGAACTGTTTTCTGTTTTATTTGTTCAGAAGGAGTGATTCTGGTGAGAATTTTGCATAGATATGATTATAAGATATGATATGTTAGAGATTTATTAGATACCCTCAAGAGTCTCATTTATGGGGTATTGCTGTTTATTTTGGTAGGTGTAACAGGATTGTCAACCTTCTAGGTTACTTTGAGTTATTTTTACCATATATCTATATGCCTACAAAATTAACTTTGAAATTTTTGTTCATAATGAATTTTAGCTAAGACATTTAAGCTACTATTATTGCTTTCTTTAGAAGAGCAAGTTCAAGGCACTATAAAATTTTACCTACATTAGCATCCTTAAATAGTCATTGAATTTCTTTTTTTATTTTTATTTTAATGAGAAAGAGTAGACACAGAGGGAAAGTTACCCAGAGAGAAAGAGATCAGAACACTGCTCAGTCCTAGCTTATGGTAGTGCTGGGGATTGAACTGGGGAACCTCAGAGCCTCAGGCTTGAAAGGCTTTTGCAGAACCATTATGCTGTCTCCCCAGTCTGTCATTGATTTTTTTTTCCTTCCTTCCTTCCTTCCTTCCTTCCTTCCTTCCTTCCTTCCTTCCTTCCTTCCTTTCTTTCTTTCTTTCTTTTTTTCCCTCCAGGGTTATTGCTGGGGCTCGGTGCCTGAGCTATGAATCCACTGCTCCTGAAGGCTATTTTTTTATCTTCCCTTTTTTGCTGCCCTTGTTGTTTATTGTTGTTGTTGCTTTTTTATTATTGTTGTTGTTGTTGTTGTCCTTGTTGTTGGATAAGACAGAAAGCGAGAGAGGAGGGGAAGACAGAGAGGAGTAGAGAAAGACACCTACAGACCTGCTTCACTGCTTGTGAACCGATACTCCTGCAGGTGGGGAGCCATGGGCTCGAACCGGGATCCTTGCATTGGTCCTTGTGCTTTATGCTATGTGCACTTAACCCACTGCTTTACCATCTGTCCCCAAATTTTTAAAGGTCCCTTCTTACCTTCCTTTTTACCTGTAAGACTGAGCCCTGTAAGCCAAGAGCTGGGCCAGTTTTTCTAGGAGTCCTTTGTAGATTTTGGATCCATAATGAAAGTCAACATTAGTTACTTAAGCAGCTTGTTATACCTGTTTAAATGTGCATTGTTGTCAAATGTGAGACTCAAGGTAAAGCTTTGGTTGCTCAATAAATGTGTCCAGTTGGATACTGGTAAGAGGTAGACATATTCTCACTGAGCCTATGAAAATATCTTTGTTGATATAAAAAATGACATTACAAAAGTTTCCAAATGCTAAAAGTTATTGAGAATCAAGTGATATTTTTTAATTTTTCATTTTGACTTACAAAAGCAGAGTTTAGTGGTCTGGGAGGTGGCGCAATCACTAAGGTACTAGACTTTGAAGCATGAGGTCCTGAGTTCAATCCCTGGCAGCACATGTACCAGAGTGATATCTGGTTCTTTCTCTCTCTCCTTTTTCATTAATTAATAAATAATTTTTTTAAAAAAAATCAGAGCTTATGAAATTATTATTAGATATAAAGATGAAAGAAAATAGAATATTAAAACACTATCAACAGGATTCTAATTGCAAAGACTTTCTTTTTTCAGTTAATTCAATAGTATGTAGTTTATTATTATTTTTATTTTTTTAGAGTGTATATTAACACCATTCCTGCCACCAAAGGTCTGTGTTCCTCCCTCTCCCCCATACAGTGAAGCTAAAATTCTACCCTCACCCTCCACCTAGAGAGTTTCACTTTGGTACAATACTCCAAACTCAAGTCAGATTCTGCTTTGAGTTTCCCTTTCTCTTCTTCTTTCTCAAATTCTGTTTATGAGTGGGATCATCCCATATTTTTTGTTGTCTTTCTGACTTATCTCACTTAACATTAATTCCTTCTAGCTCCATCCAAGATGGGTCAGAGAAGGTGGGCTCATTATTCTTAATAACTGAATAGGATTCTATTGTGTGTATATACCACTACTTTCTCAGCCATTTATCTGTTGTTGGGCATCTGGGCTGCTTCCAGGTTTTGGCTATTACAAAAATGTGCTGCTATGAACATAGGTGTACATATGTCTTTTTGGTTGTGTGTTGTGGAGTCCTTAGAATATATCCCCAGGAGAGAAATTACTGGGTCATATGGAAGGTCCATCTCTAGCCCTGTGAGGCTTCTCCAGTCTGCTCTCCAAAGAAACTGGACCAATTTACATTCCCTCTAGTAGTGCAGGAGGGTTCCTTTGTCCCCACAACCTCTCCAGCATTTGTTGCTGTTGTCCTTTTTGATGTATGCCATTCTCACAGGGGTGAGGTGGTACCTCAGTGTTGTCCCTATTAGCATTTCTCTGACAATCAGTGACCTGGAGCAATTTTTCATATGTTTGTTGACCTTTTGGATTTCTTCTGTAGTGAATATTTTGTTCAAGTCATCTCCCCATTTTTGGATGGGGTCATTCGTTTTCTTGTTGCTAAGTTTGGTGAACTCTTTATATGTTTTGGGTATTAGTCTCTTGTCTGATGTATGGCATGTAAAGATCTTCTCCCATTCTGTGATGGGTCTCTTTGTTTGGGTGATGGTTCCTTTTTCGGTACAGAAGGTCTTCAATTTGATGTAGTCCCATTGATTTTGTTGTTGATTTAGTCTTCCTTGCAATTGGGTTTGTGTCATCAAAGATGTCCTTGATAATTAGATGGGAAAGAGCTTCACAATATTTTCCTCTTAAGTGTTTGATAGTTTCAGGTCTAACATCCAGGGCCTTGATCCATTTTGAGTTGACTTTTGTTTCTGGTGAGATAAAGTGGTTCAGTTTCATTCTTCTGCATGTTTCAACCCAGTTTTTCCAGCACCATTTATTGAAAAAATCCTCCTTCCTCAATTTAATAATTTGGGCCCCTTTATTAAAAATTAGATGTCCACAGGTGTGGAGGTTTATTTCTTGGCTTTCAATTCTGTTCCACTGGTTTGTGTATATATTTTTGTTCCAGCACTAGGTAGTTTTTGATTATGATGGCCTTATAATATAGTTTAAGATCTGGGAATATGATGCCTCAATTTCTGTTTCATTTCCTCAAGATAGTTGTCGATTTTAGGTGTTTTCTGATGCCAGGCATATGATGATAATTTTTGTTCTATTCTCTTAAAGAAACTTGGTTGAACTTTGATGGTTATTGCATAAATTTGTATATGTCTCTGGGTAGAATATTTATTTTGATGGTAATAATTCTTCCAAGCCATGAGCATGGGATATCTTTCCATTTCTTGCTATCATTTTCTATTTCCTTGAATAGCAATTCATAGTTTTCAGTATATAGGACTTTTGCTTCTTTGGTCAAGTTTATTTCTAGATTTTCTATTGTTTTTGATGCAACAGTGATTGGAGTGATTTCTGGATATCCTCTTCTTCGGACTTAGTGTTTACAGAGAGAAATGTCACTGACTTTGTTGTACATTAATTTTGTAGCTTGACAACTTGCCATATTGCCTAATGATTTCCAGTAGCTTTCTGCTGGATTCTTTAGTTTTTTCTATGTATACTATCATATCATCTGCAAATAGTGAGAGCTAGACTTCTTCCCTTTCAATCTATATTCCTTTGATTATTTTCTCTTGTCTGATTGCTATGGCAAGAACTTCTAATACTAAGTTAAAGAGTAACGGTGATAATGGACAACCCTGTCTAGTCCCCAATCTGAGGGGGGATGCTTTCAGCTTCTGCCATTGAGTATGATGTTGGCTGTAGGTTTACTGTGTATGGACTCCACTATCTTAAGGAATTTTCCATCTAGTCTAATTTTTTGTAGCATTTTGAGCATGAACCGTTGTTGGGTTCTGTGAAAGGCTTTCTCTGCATCTATTGAGATAATCATGTGGTTTTTGGTTTTGCTTTTATTGATGTGGTGAAAGACATTGATTGACTATATTGAACCAGCCTTGCATTCCTGGGATAAATCCCACTTGGTTATCATGAACAATCTTTTTGTTTTCCTTCAGGATTATTGTTGGGGTTCAGTGCCTGCACTATGAATCCACTGCTCCTGAGGCCAATTTTCCCATTTTTTTGTTGCCCTTGTTGTTATTATTATTATTTGCTGCTGTTGTTTTTGGATAGGACAAAGAGAAATCAAGAGAGGAGGGGAAGACAGAGAGGGGGAGAGTAATATAGCCACCTGCAGACCAGCTTTACCACTTTTGAAGCACCCCCCATAGCCCCCCTGGTGGAGACTGGGGGCTCAAACTGGAATCTTTACATGCTCCTTGTGCTTCACGCCAGTTGGGCTTAACCTAATGTGCTACTGCTTAGCCCCCGAACAATCATTTTAATATCAATTGGCTAGGATCCTGTTCAGTGTTTTAGCATCTATGTTCATAAGGAATATTGGTCTGGGGGTTGGGTGGTAGTGTAGTGGTTTAAGTGCATGTGGCGTAAAGCGCAAGGACCAGTGTAAGGACCCTGGTTAGAGCCCCTGGCTTCCCACCTGCAGGGGAGTCGCTTAACAAGCCATGAAGCAGGTCTGCAGGTGTCTATCTTTGTCTCCTCCACTCTGTCTTCCCCTCCTCTCTCCACTTCTCTCTGTCCTATCCAACAACAAATGACATCAACAACAACAATAATAACCACAACAAAGCTAAAACAACAAGGGCAACAAAAGGGGGAGAAATGGCCTCCAGGAGCAGTGGATTCATGGTGCAGGCACTGAGCTCTGCACTATCCCTGGAAGCAATAAATAAATAAATAAATAAATAAATAAATAAATATTGATCTGTAGTTTTCCTTTTTTGCTGTGTCCCTTCTTGCTTTTGGTATCAGGGTGATGCTGGCTTCATAGAAGGCGGGAGTGTCCTGTATCTTCAATCTTTTGGAAGAGCTTTGAAAGTATAGGTATTAACTGTTTTCTGAAGGTTTTGTAGAATTCATTTGTAAAGCCATCTGGTCCTGGACTTTTGTTGTTGGGAATAGTATATAGTTTTTATATCTCTCTGGAGTTCCCATTAGCAGTGTATTGTAATGAAGACATTCGTTCCTAGATCAGAAAGGGTTCTGGAATTATTATTATTATTACTATTATTGTTATTGGGCATTAGTTTACAATATAGGATTTCAGGAGTATAATTTTAAATTCATTTTTAATATATTTATTTTCCCAATTGTTTCCCTTGTTTTATTGTTGTTGTAGTTATTATTGTTGTTGTTATTGATGTCATTGTTATTAAATAGGACAGAGAGAAATGGAGAGAGGAGGGGAAGACAGAGAGGGTGAGAGAGAGACACCTGCAGACCTCCTTCACCACCTGTCAACTGACTCCCCTGCAGGTGTTGGGGGGTGGCATTGAACCAGGATCTTTAGCTTTGCGCCATGTGTGCTTAACCGACTGCGCTACCGCCCAACTCCCTTATTCATTTTTATTTGTGATTTAATATTGATTTACAAAATTACAAGATAATGGGAACAACTCCGCACCGTTCCTACCACCAGAGTTTTGAATCCACAATCCCTCCATTGTAAACTATAGTAGTTCTCCTAAGGTTGCAGATATGTGTTAACTATTAAATCTAGAACTATCTGTCTATATTTGTATATATTTACTCTTTTTTTCTTTTTTTTTTTTTTTTTTGCTTCCAGTGTTATTGCTGGGGCTCTGTGCTTGCACTACAAAGTCACTGCTCCTGGAGGCCATTTATTTCCCATTTTGTTTCCCTTGTTGTTCTTGTTATTTTGCCATTGATGATGATGATGTTGCATAGGACAGAGAGATATTGAGAGAGGAGAGGAGACAGAGAGGGGGAGAGAAAGACAGACACCTACAGACCTATTTCACTGCTTGTGAAATTACTCCTCCTGTAGGTGGGGAACCAGGAGCTCAAACTGGCATCCTTACGCTGGTCCTTGCACTTTGCGCCTAATCCGCTGTACTGCTGCTTAACCCCCAATTTGCTCTTTTTTAATGTCTTGTCTTCTCTTCCTTTCCACGTCACACGTACACCTATTACTACATCTATATGTTTCTCCCTTTTTTTTCTTTTCTTTCAGGGTCCTGATGGAGTTGGAGTTCAGAACCCTTTGGTCATCTTCCCCTATCACTTCTCCCCCACTAGGAGTATGGATCAAAATTATTTTGGGGGTGCAGAAGTTGGGAATTCTGACTTTTGTAATTGCTTCTCTGCTGGATATAGGTGTTGGAAGGTTGGTCTGTAGCATGAGCCTCTTTCTTTCCCTAGTGGAGTAGGGCTCTGGAGAGTTGAGGTTCCAAGACACATTGGTAAGGTGTTCTGCCCAGGGAAGTCAGGATAGAATCATGATAGCATCTGCCACTTGGTGGCAGAAAGGCAGCAAGATATAAAGTGGGCCAAAGTGATTCATAAACAGGAAACAAAAAGTAGGAACAGATCAGATAAGAATATTGATCTTAGGGTGGAAAGAAACTAGAAAGTCCATTTTAGGCATGTTCCTAGGTGCCCATGACTGTCTTAGTTTTTGCTTGAGCTTGGTAGGTAATATGTAATTGGATGATAATGTTTTCTAATAGGATGGTGTCAGAGTGGAGAAAAGAGTTAGAAAGTTCAACTAGGAGTCCGGATGGTAGCACAGCAGGTTAAGTGCACATAGCATGAAGTGTAAGGACCATGTAAGGATCCTGGTTTGAACCTCCGGCTCCTCACCTGCAGGGGTATCACTTCACAAGCCATGAAGCAGGTCTGCAGATATCTGTCTTTCTCTCCCCCTCTCTTTTTCTTCCCCTCTTTTTGATTTCTCTTTGTCCTATCCAACAATAAGAACAATAGCAATAACAACAAGGGCAACAGAATGAAAAAAGATGCCCTTCAGGAGCAGTGGATTTGTAGTGCAGGCACCAAGCCCCAGTGACAACTCTGGAGGCAGGAAAGAAGGGAGGGAGGGAGGGAGGGAGGGAGGGAGGAAGGAAGGAAGGAAGGAAGGAAGGAAGGAAGGAAGGAAGGAAGGAAGGAAGGAAGTTGGATTAGGGCACAGAGTAGCTCCCATTATTGAAAAGAATCTATGAATAAAATTAACTGTTTATCCCATCCACCCAACCCAGGGCCCATATATATTTATATTACACATGGGACCCTGTGTAACCTCTGAGGCCCTGTTGTCTGAGCTCACAATTCATGGCCACAGTTGAGAACATTCCAAGCTGCACTCATTTCAGTACCAGTCTTCCAGACTGGGTGTAGTCTCTACCACTGCTGCTTTATGGTGAGAGCAAGGTCCTGGGAAGGCCTGTAAGAAGGCTTATCATAATTTTCCTGATGGAAATGACCAGTGTTGGTGGAGAGAGGGATCCATTAGAGAGGTCTAGGCCCATCATATTTTTGTGGGAATTCAATGATTCCCTCACTAGTGCCTCAGATGTTGGGGTGATATGATATTGTCCAAAAAAGCCATTATTAAGTAAGCCAGTCTCTTGCCCTTATCCAGAGTTTCTAGTCCTCTATCTGACAACCTTAGTCTTTCTCAGGAGTGCAATTGTATACCTATATTTATATTTATTCACGTATACTGCTCATTTTACCCAGCTCCAGTTCTAAAGTCCCTGTGCCACATGTCCAAATGGAACCCTCTACTTAGCCTCACCTCTTCCCTCCTTCCTTCATCCTTTTCCTCTCATAGACTCTTTAGTCTTCATAGACTCTAAGAATCAGTTTGGTTGTTACTTATGATTATCTTTCTCTTTTTTCTGAAAATGTGTTTGTTTTAGTTGATCAGAAAAGCTAGATGGGAAAGATTGATAGACTTAAACTATTGTCTTTGATAATAATCCTTTTGAATCTTGAAATTTTGTTGGAGATAATATATAGTGTTGTGATAGATTTAAAGGGACCTGGGGACAAAAATGAAGTAAATGTAAAAGTGATTGTTACTATTGTCCTCTACTGCAGTATTTTTCACAACCATCACTCTAGTGAAGTACTTCTTCATTTTTTAAAAATATTTATTTATTTCCTTTTTGTTGCCCTTGTTAAGTGAAGTGCTTCTTTTAAAAAATACACTCATTGCTACATCTTGAGAGTATTGTTTCATGTTTGAATTGTCTGTAGAGACTGACATATTTAAATTTTTTTAGACTTTTAAAAATATTCCCTTGTTGCCTGTGTTGTTTTATTGTTGTAGTTATTATTGATGTTGATGTTGTTGTATAGGACAGAGAGAAATGGAGAGAGGAGGGGAAGACAGACAGGGAAAGAGAAAGATAGACACCTGTAGATCTGTTTCACCGCTTGTGAAGTGACTCCCCTTCAGGTGGGGAGCTGAGGGCTGGAGCCCGGGGCTAGAACAGGGTCCTTAGCTTTGGGCCACCTGCGCTTAACCCTCTGCACTACCGCCCAACTCCCTTTAAAAAATATTTTTAATGTTAGTTTTATTGTTTTTGGGTTTGAGAGATAGACCACCTAGTAGAGCACATACTTTACTATGAACAAAGACTTGGATGTAAACCTCCAACACTGCATGAGAGTACCAAGGGAAACATCAGGAATGGTATAGTGATTTTGTGTTGGCTCTCCTCATTGTGTGTCTCTCTCATCCTCTCTCTGAGAAAAACAAAAACAAGTCTACCAAGTGTGGTAGGATTGCACTGGCACAAAAGCTCAGCAAACTCTTGGTGACAAAAAGAAAATCTTTGTTTTTATGATGACTTTGGTTTAGAAGACTATAGTTGTTGCAGAAATATTATTTTCCTGCCTGAAGCTCAAAGGTCTCAGGCTCAATCCCTGGCACCACCAGGGTGACAGAGCTGAGCAGTGCTCTGTTTAAGATAAATAAGTAAGGTTGGGAGCCAGGCGGTAGTGCAGCAGGTTAAGCGCGCCCCTGGCTCCCCACCTGCTGGGGAGTCGCTTCACAGGCGGTGAAGCAGATCTGCAGGTGTCTTTCTCTCCCCCTCTCTGTCTTCCCTTTCTCCATTTCTCTCTGTCCTGTCCAACAACAACAATAATAACTACAACAATAAAAAAAGAAGGGCAGGGAGTCGGGCTGTAGCGCAGCGGGTTAAGTGCAGGTGGCGCAAAGCACAAGGACCGGCATAAGGATCCGGGTTCGAACCCCGGCTCCCCACCTGCAGGGGAGTCGCTTCACAGGCGGTGAAGCAGGTCTGCAGGTGTCTATCTTTCTCTCCCCTTCTCTGTCTTCCCCTCCTCTCTCCATTTCTCTCTGTCCTATCCAACAACAACAACAATAATAACCACAACAATAAAACAACAAGGGCAACAAAAGGGAATAAATAAAATTAAAAAAAAAAAAGGGCAACAAACGAGAATGAATAAATAAATAAATATAAAAAATAAGTACGGTTATTTTTGAAATGGGTGTTTATTAGGCAGTAAATGAATACCGATCCATGCTAAAACAAAGATAAGCCTCAAAAGCATGTTAAGTGGAAGAAGTCAGAAAATTTAATGTTGCATGATTTAATTTATATGACATTTCAAAAGAAAGTAGTTTAGGGAAAGATTTGTCAAGTGGCCAACAATTAAAAGTGTCTAACTGTTCCTTACAAAACAGAGAGGCACAGAAAACTAAGTTTTCACCTTCAACTTGCAGGCATAGAGGAAGGCTAGTAACAAGTAACCCCCTGTTGAAATGTGATGAGTTAGTGGGAATTATCCAGGAGAACATAGACAGGGAGGATAGGATCATAACAATAATAGCTTATACCAAAACTGGGAATCCAGAATATACTATATATGGCCTTCGGGATACAGGTGGGTGCTAAATTGACTGGAGTACACAGAGTCAAGTGATAAGTGAGCTTGAAATGATTCATTGAGGGCCTAGCAAATCAGGTTATATATGTGAAAGAGTCATCAATCAATATAATACAGACAAATAAGTAGTTTAGATTCCACTACAGTTTTAATACATTTTAACACAAGCAGCATCATACATAGAAAAACTGTACAGAGAAGATGCAGGCTATTTATTCTACAGATGTTTGTTATATGTATGGTACTAAGTTCTTGCCATATTTCTATGCACCAACAGTGAGAACAATCAGAATGGGTGCTTTCCATGGATCGAAATAACCAAGATTTCTATTGCTTCATTATGAATTATCATTGCACTAGAAGTAATGTGGACTAAGAAGTAGAAAATAAATGTCACAGTTCGGGAGATAACAAAATGGTTATGCAAAAATACTATAATGCCTGAGGCACCAGAGGTGCCAGGTTCAATACTATAAACTACAAGCCAGAGCTGAGCAGTGATCTGGAAAAAACAAGAGAAAGATTATTTTCTACTTCATCAATATGTGTTGCTACACTTACATCATCAGTATTCCTTAACTAAAGTCCAGTGAACATCCTATACACTCACAACCCACTTCCTTCACTGCACAGTCTATCACTCAGTTTGGAAGCCCAAGACCAAACAAAGGCCTGTGTTTGACTTTACTTATTACCTTGCTTTGTTTCTTTACTAATACTTAAAAGCATCATTCAGTACATTTTCCTTATGTTGGTTCTTTTAGTATTTCTTCTAGGGTTGGTTTGATGGTAGTAAATCCCTTTAACTTTTTTTAAAAATTATCTTTATTTATTGATTGGATAGAGACAGTAAAAAATCAAGAGGGAAGGGGGAAAATGAGAGGGAGAGAGACAGAGAGACACATGCAGCCCTGCTTCACCACTCACAAAACTTTTTCCCTACAGATCGGGACCAGGGGTTCAAACCTGGGTCCTTGTGCATTGTAACATAGGCACTCAACCAGGCATACTATCACCCAACCCCTAACTGTTTGCTTTTTCTGGAACTCTTCATAAATCCTTCAAACATGACTGATAACCTAATGGATAGTTTTTAAATTTATCATTGGATAGAGACAGAGAGAAATTGTGAGGGGAGGAGGAGATAGAGAAGGAGAGAGATGGAGAGACACCTGCAGCTGTACTTCTACACTTAGGAAGCTTTTCTCGCTGCAAGTGGGGACCAAGGACTTGAACCTGGGTCCTTGTGTACTGTAATGTGAGCACTTAGCCAGGTGTGCTGCTGGTTGGCCCCCTAATTAAAGCTTTTAAATGACGATTTTTTTCTTTTAATTAAATAAATTTTTTATTATTTTTATTTATTAGATATCTGCAGCCAGAAATTGAGAGGGAAGGGGAGATTGAGAGAGAGAGACACACACACACACACACACACACACCTGTAGCACTGCTTCACCACTTCTAAAGCTTTGCCCCTGCAGACGGGGACCAGGGGCTTAAACCTGGGTCCTTGAGCACTGTAGCGTGCGCTCTCAACCAGGTACACCATTACCCGGCCTGACAAATTCTTACTTAGTTTCCTCCCCCAGGTTAAGTCATCTTAATTCAAGGATAGATCTATAGAGATCTGTTATTTACTAAGAATATACAGCTAGATTCTTCTTATTTTTCTCTTTACCTAGGTATCCCAGTGGCTTTCATAAAATAGATTTGTCATGTAGTTCCTTATTCAAAGAACGTTAGGGAGGGAGTTTATTATTTGTTTATCTTTCTTTTAAATCATTGAATTCACATCTAGAATCTCACTTTTTAAAAAAACCTGCCTACTCAGGCCTCAACTCTGCTTTCACTCCACTTTAGATTTCCTACTTGGTAGGAAGATAGTTTGAAAATTCATTGGGGGTTGGGCAGTAGTGCACCAGTAAGAAGCTCATAGTAAGCGCATAGTAAGAAACTCAAGGATCTGCTCAAAGATCTTGGTTCAAATCCCCAGCTCCCCACCTACAGAGGGTCACTTCACAAGTGGTGAAACAGGTCTTTATCTACCCTTCCCTCTCAATTTTTCTCTGTCTTTTGAGAAGAAAAAAAAAGAAAAGAAAAACTGCCCTGCTGCCTAAGAGCTTTCTAGCTAGTGAGACAGTATATTTCCAACCACTTTTGTTCCTTTTATCATCTTTACCTCCTGTTGCAACTCTGTTGCTATTAATATTATTCTATAGTGTGAGAAACTCTTAAGACATTTGTTATCTCTCTCAGTGTTGTTCTTTTTTAAAATTTCTTAATATATATTTATTTTCCCTTTTGTTGCCCTTGTTTTATATTGTTGTAGTTATTATTGTTGTTGTTAATGATGTCATTGTTAGATAGGACAGAGAGAAATGAAAGGGGGGGAGAGAAAGAAAATACCTGCAGACCTGCTTCACCGCCTGTGAAGCAAACCCCCTGCAGGTGGGGAGCCAGGGCTCAAACCGGGATCCTTATGCTGGTCCTGTGGTTTGTGCCACGTGAGCTTAACTCACTGCACTACCGCTGGACTCCCAGTGTTGTTCTTTATAACATAAGATTTGGGGTCTTCATGATAGAAGAAGCTAGGAAATCTATTTCAGGTATATCCCAAGGGACCCATGTCTTATCTATTTTGCCTGAGCCCAACAGGTAACATGCAGGTGGGTTGAAAGTATTTCCTAGAAAGATTGTTTCAGAGTTGGAAATAAGACTAGAAAGCTGGATCAGGGGAGAGAGAAGCTCCCAAATATGGGAAGAAAATATAAATACTGTTAAATATAAACCTCAATTGACCTGACTTAAGGCCCATGTCTATTCATATTTAGCACAGGAGCCTGTGTAACCTCTGCATCCCTGTCTGTCTGAATTCGTATACCATGTTCATAGCTAGAAACGTTGTAAGCTGCACTCATTTCAGGACCAGTCTTCTTCAAGTGGCAGAGTTTGTTGACAGCCTCCCTTAGTACAGTCGGGTAGTTTCTACCACTTGTACTACTTTCAGCACAGTGTACAGTAGAGGCCCACAGAGTATTTATGATGTTGATCTTGTTGGAGATGACCAGTGATGGTGAAAAGAGGGACCTGTTAAAGGGCTAGGCCCATCATGTCTGTATCTATGTAGCGATCCAAGATTCCCTGACTAGAGCCCTAGATAATGGATTGGCCTGGTACTGACCAAAAGGGCATTCATTAGAGTGTCCCAATCTCTTGCACTTATCCAGATTTTGTAGTCCTTACTTTATCTGACAGGGATAGTCCTTGTGGAAAGTGAAATAGGAAGTAGGTGAGTATGATATCTGATATCTAGATCTGAGCAGAATATGTTTGATTAAGTGCATTATGGTGTTTTTTTTTAGGTCTTTCTACTTGCATGCTGCACTTATTGAGTCACTGTGGAGTATTTGCACTTTTACTTTAAGGTATACATTTCCCCCTAACTTTGCATACATGTGCACATGTGCCCTATCTCATGGACCCTGGTTTATATTTAGGTTCTATAACTTTGTTAGGTGTGCCACCTGAACTGGGAACTAAGGAGTTCTATGAGCTAGGAAAGGTCTCACCATAGTATTGAAGCTGGAGGGTTGACATTCCACACTTGGTGTCTCTGGACATAGTTCAAAGTGAAACATGTCACACTGGTTGCATTGATTTGGTTGAGATCAGCAAATGCAGTATTAAATGGTGATCTGATCTTTCTGTTCTTGTTGTCCTGTGAACTTTCACCACTTTGAAATGACTTTAGTATTTTTTAAATTCTATTTATTTTGGACAGTAATATAGAGAAATTGAGAAAGACGGGGGAGGTAATGAGGGGAGAGGGGAAGAGAGACATCTGCAGTACTGCTTCACTGCTTTTGAACTTCCCCCATGCAAGTGTGGACCAGGGACTTGAACTGGGATGTTGCATATTGTAACTTGAACTTTACCAGTTTTACCACTGCATGGCCCCTTAAACTACCTTTTTTTCAGAGGGGGTGGGGCAACAACACCGATGTTTCCTCCAATGTAGTGGGGGCTAGCTAGGCTCTAAGCTGAGTTATAATCTTGATTATTTAGATCAAATGTAATGGTGACACAGTGCTGTGCCCTATTGGTTTTTAAATCCTCTGTAGTGTGCTACTTTACTGTTTGTATAATTTTTGTCTGATCAACTAATCGCTGAGCTTAAGACTATCTACTGCTGTGATACTTTCTCTAAGTACTTCATTAAAAACAATGTGAAAGGGAGTAGCTGTAGCGCAGCGGGTTAAGCGCAGGTGGCACAAAGCACAAGGACTGGCATAAGGATCCCGGTTCGAACCCCGGCTCCCCACCTGCAGGGGAGTCGCTTCACAGGTGGTGAAGCAGGTCTGCAGGTGTCTATCTTTCTCTCCTCCTCTCTGTCTTCCCCTCCTCTCTCCATTTCTCTCTGTCCTATCCAACAACGACAACAACAATAATAACTACAACAATAAAACAACAAGGGAAACAGAAGGAAATAAATAAAATAAATATTTTTAAAAATGTGAAAATATGTCTTATTGTGGTAAATACACAAGTATATTACTATTGCTGGAAGGAATTTTTATCTGAATGTGTAACATTTTCCTACAGCACATATTTGTAGAAACTTAACATAGAAGTAGATGAAAAAAGATGCCCATCTACCATGTTCATGATTTGTGTCAACTATACTATCAAGTTTCCTTTTCATTGTGGTAAACCTACTAGAATGAACTAAAGATAGGAAGATAAATTCTACAAATTGATAGGAAAGATTAGAAAATAATAAAAGTAAAACAGACTTCTGGAAAATTAAAACAATGGTATAGCAAGGAAAAAAAAAGCCTCAAAGTAAGGTAAAATAAAATTTAGAAAGATAAAGCAAAAATAAAACACTGATAGAATTTTGTAAGTATCTATAACAGAAGTTGACATTTTATTTATTCTTCTGTTATTAATCAATTTGTCAATCACACACTGACCACACGAAACAAAAAGACTATTCATTTTGATACCCTGCAATGTTAGAGGAAGTGAATTCACTGATGCAAATATACATTATTAACATTTATAATTTTATAAACAAATATTGTTAGCAGTAATTTCCCACATTAATTAATCTTAAAATTACTGACCAAGATACAGTATATCCTGATTTAATTGACCTTTTGCTCTTTTTAAGAGCAATGATCTAGCATTGGCCACAGTTTAGATTTGATAAACTGACAGTGCTTTGAAATTATTTTGTATATTAAAGGCAATGATCTAGCATTGGCCACAGTTTAGATTTGGCAATGATCTAGCATTGATCTAAAGACAATGATCTAGCATTGGCCACAGTTTAGATTTGATAAACTGACAGTGCTTTGAAATTATTTTGTATATTAAAAATAACTCACAAGAACAATGTTAAATTTTTATTATGCTCTCTTATAAATTAGAATTCCATGTAAAATCAAAGTTTGACACTTCAGCTGTATATCATTTAAACTGCAGATCATTTCTAGGAATAATATTAGAAAACTGATTGTGTTTTATTCTCTTTAAGTTTATCTCTGTTTTTTGAGATGGGGGCTTCTGAATTTTTTTTGCAGAATAAAGATCTGGTTATCAGAAAACTGTTGTTTTACAGAATTCTAATCTGACATATTTTAATTCATTTAAATTTTTTGTATATTTTAATTTTTATTACAATTATTTAAATACTTTCTTGTTTTCAGACATTCACTACGAGTCCTAGTTTAGGATCAAGTTTTGCAGTTAAATGTATTTTTCTTTTTTTTTTTTTTTTTTTATCTGTTGCCTCTCTACAACTTACCTTTCTCATTTCTAATATTGATGCTTTTTTTTTTTCTTTTCCTCCTCCAGGGTTATTGCTGGGCTCGGTGCCTGCACCATGAATCCACCGCTCCTGGAGGCCTTTTTTTTTCCCCCCTTTTGTTGCCCTCGTTGTAGCTTCGTTGTGGTCATTATTATTGCCCTTGTTGACACAATTCGTTGTTGGATAGGACAGAGAGAAATGGAGAGAGGAGGGTAAGATAGAGAAGGGGAGAGAAAGATAGACACCTGCAGACCTGCTTCACCGCCTGTGAAGCGACTCCCCTGCAGGTGGGGAGCCGGGGGTTCGAACAGGGATCCTTACACCGGTCCCTGCGCTTTGCGCCACATGCGTTCAACCCACTGCGCCACCGCCCGGCCCCCCATATTGATGCTTTTGAAGAAAATATCAACTCTCTACATTCTTTTCAACTGAACATTTCTAATTTGAGATTGTCTGATATTTCCTAATGGTTAGATTTAGATTATGTATCCCAGGCCAGGATACTGCAGAATACTTGCATGGTAAGAGATCACCTGTCTTTTCCAGCCATTGCAGTTAACTAACTGAAGTTTTCTTTTGCTTTACCCTTTAAAATCAGGATTCTGTATATGACTTGCTTTTCTTATAATGTTATTCTGTCAGATGTTGCTTTTTCTTACCTACAACTTTGTACCTTGCAATTTGGAATTTTAGTACTCAGTATTTAAAAATAAAGTCTCAATCTTTCCTCTTGTTTTGGGACAATAATCACTTTTGAAAATAATGCACAAATACCTACCAGGGGGAGATGGAAGAGTGTACTCATGCATTGACTGTTTTGTATGCCATTATTTATTCAATAAAATGTTTTAAAATAAGCAAAATTTTGATGTCATAAACAATATAATAGTTGTTAGGGCTGGTGTAAATGGGAGACGTTGATGAAAGCAGAGTGTTAGAGGAAGTTGTGAGATTTTTCTATACAGAATGGTAACTATGACTGAATATTGTCTAGTTATAAAAATGCATTTTATATATAATAACTTAAAACAGTTAATAATTTACTTTTAGCTTGATTTATATAGCATAGTATGTAAAGTATTCTATTATAGTGAAAGCTTTACCATTATTTTGATATTAACACTTACTAAAATTGACCACATCATATCTATATGTATGAAATCTAAACTACATTATCATTATTCTATTTAAAACAAGTAATTTTCCTTCTGTTTCACTATCCTACTGAGTTAAAATGCAGTGACCTCTCTGTCCTTATTATCTTATTCCCCATATTGGTAATGAATATTGACTTCTGTTTTATCATTCGTCTTTAAAATGTGAACATCCATATATATTATGTAGTTTTTATTCTTTTTTTTATATTTTATTTTATTTATTTATTCCCTTTTGTTGCCCTTGTTGTTTTATTGTTGTAGTTATTATTGTTGTTGTCGTTGTTGGATAGGACAGAGAGAAATGGAGAGAGGAGGGGAAGACAGAGAGGAGGAGAGAAAGATAGACAGACACCTGCAGACCTGCTTCACCACCTGTGAAGCGACGCTCCTGCAGGTGGGGAGCCGGGGTTCGAACCGGGATCCTTATGCTGGTCCTTGTGCTTTTGCGCCACCTGCGCTTAACCCGCTGCGCTACAGCCCGACTCCCTAGTTTTTATTCTAAAGAGTTGTCTATTGACTTACTAACTTCAAAGGAATTTTAGATTTTTATGTTTTGCTTATTGTTGAGATATTATGTTGAGTAGAGTCAAGAGAAGAGTTCCTGAGGGTAGATGACCCCTCTTATACACTTTACTGAATCTTTAAAAAAATTTTTAAATTTTATTTCATTTGTCTCTGTGTGTGTATATGAAAGAGAAGAATATATATATACTGTTTTTATACAAGACTGTATATATATATATATATATATATATATATATATATATATGGAGAGAGAGATACCAGATTACTAAGTGCTGGGGATCAGACATGAGCCCCAAGTATGCAAAACTAGCCCTTATTTCTCAGCCATAGTTTTCTGAGTCTTTTTAAATATATAATTTATTTTTATTATTTATTGAATAGACAGAAATCTAGAGGGAATGGGGAGATAGGGAGGGAGAGAGAGAGACAGAGAGAGAGACCTGCAGCACTGCTTCACCACTCATGAAGCTTCCCCCCTGCAGGTGGGGACCAGGGCTTGAACCTGGGTCCTTGGGCATAGTTAACATGTGCTTAAACAGGTATGTCACTTCCTGGTCTACTTTCTTGAATCTTAAAGCTCAGGTAGCTGGTGCGTCTGTCTTACAATGATTGTTTTGAGTCTATAGTCTATTGCATAGGTTCTGAGACTGTGTCTGTGCTAGGGGCTCAATGCATTTAATTCACCAGAAAATATTTTTCAAACACGAAGGGGCTAACCTTTCCATATTGGGAAAATATGGACAAAACACTTTCCCATGCCGTCAAAGAGTAGGCAATGATTAACAATTCCACACAGTTCCCACTACCTGATTTCCATATCCCATCCCCTCCCTTGAAAGCTTTCCTATTCATTATCTGTCTGGAAGCATGGCCCAAGGATCACAATGGGGTGAAAAGGTGGAAACTCTGGCTTCTCTGATTGCTTTGATTCAATATTTCTTATAAGGTTAGGTTGACTGGCTAATTCCTTTAGTTCTTCAATATTTGAGAAACCCTTTACTTCTCCCTCATATTTGAAGGATAATTTTGCAGGATTCAATATTTGTGGCTGAAATTCCCTCTCCTTTAGAACTATGAATATGTCATTCCACTCTCTCCTTGCCTCTAGGGTTTGTGAAGAGTAAACTGATAAAAGTCTGATAGCTCTGTCTTTGTATGTAACTTCTTTCCCTAGCAGCCTGAAAAAATTTTTCCTTGTCACTGAGTTTTGATAGTTTTACAATAATGTGTATTACTGTCTTCTGTTGTGGATTTACAAACCTGGGTGATTGGTCTGCCTCTTGAATAAGTATGTTCTGAGATTTTCCTAGGTGCAGGAAATTCTCAACTAAAATTTCTCTGTCCAAAACGGCTCGCAGTGGTGCCATCCACCCGGAGCTCTGGCTTGACTGTGATGATCTTTCAACCTGCACTCCTTTTTGCTACAATAGCATGTGAGCACCTTCCTGAGACAGTAGATCGTTCAGCTGTAGATTATGGGTAAAATTGGGTCTCTTGTATTTAATTGTTGTATTTAATTGTTGTCTTGGGCAGATCAACTATCTGGTCTCTGGTCCCTGCTATCCCATAAACCACATTTCCCAGAAGTCCTTTTTGCAATATTATTTTCATATAATATTTGCATCAGCTACCTGTGCTTTCTTTATTATCTTTGCCTTTTTACAATTTTTTTAAATTTATTCCCTTTTGTTGCTCTTGTTTTTTATTGTTGTTGGACAGGACACAGAGAAATGGAGAGAGGAGGTGGAAGACAGAGAGGGGGAGAGAAAGCTAGATGCCTGCAGACCTGCTTCACCGCTTGTGAAGTGACTCCCCTGCAGGTGGGAAGGCAGGGGCTCGAACTGGGATCCTTATGCCCATCCTTGCGCTTTGCGCCATATGTGCTTAACCCACTATGCTACTGCTCGACTCCCTATCTTTGCCTTTTTAGCAGCAAGGGCATATGTGTTGGTATGCTTCTAAATTCTGCTTATAAGACCTTCTGTTTTGATCATCACATTAGGTTCGCTTGTATTACTTGCTATGTGGTATATTTACATAATCACTGTTTTACCTGGGTCCTGCCTTGCCTGCAGGGTATTGGTTTAATCCCCACTGGTTAGATGGAAGCTTTCTATGTTCTTTTTGAGCTCTTTTTTTACTCCGCCCCCTCTCCTAGTCATTTCCTTTCCCTTGCTACTTCTGGTGAAGAGATGCATAAAAGGCGATGTATCTGATTAATAAACGAGATACTGCTTCCCAGCTCAGCCATGAGTCCCTGGTCTGTCTCCCACCCGCGAAGCTAGAACGGCATCTAGCATCCCGAACTGGGACCGAAAAATGGTGCCTGAACAGGGACTGGCATATGGCGCCCAACCAACGTGGGACCTAACCTGCCCATCCCCCAGATAAGTAAAGCCGTTTGGCTACCCATCCACTGTGGGTTGCCTTTCTACTTATGAAGAGGTTTCCCAAAGCCTCTACTCTTTTGTCATGAGATAGTTGCTTTGTCTCTGGAACATTTTGCTCTGGGCCACACTTTGGTTCCCTGACTGGGAACTTTGGTTCCTTATGACCATGATGGTAGAGGTTGGTAGATGCGTGAAGATTTCTCCTTGGACTTTCTGGATTTCTTCTCGCATGTTTTCCACTGAGAAGTACTCTAACTTGAACAGCATTATTCAGTGTTGTTGTGGTGGTCTGGTGTCAGGCCGCTCCGCGGAGAAGAGAGTGGACGTCCAGAGAAAAGGGGTACACAAATCTTTATTATAGGAGTGGGGGGGGGTTTGGTTCAGACCATGTGGGGCCAGCTGGCAATGGCCGTCCCCACTACCTGACCACAGGGGGAGAAAAGGGGGCGAAATCTGAGAGAGGGGGAGCTGAGAGCCCAGAGGGGGGGGGTGAGGGGGCTTTTTATTGGGCGACAACCAGGGGTGACGTGTGGGGCCAGGATTGGTTGAAGGGGGCACTGCAAGGATTTCGCGGGGCATAGTAAAACCTGGGGGCGGAGACTGCATCAGAATAAGTCCTCAGCAACATCTCCTCCTATCCCTTTATATCTAAATGGGCACAGTAAAGAAAAATGGAATGGAGCAGGCTTAAATGTTTTTAAGGAATGCCGTGCTCAGGTGGGAAGATGTAGGACTTTCTGTGGAGGAGGGAAGGCTTAAATGGCTGCCAACCTTGTGAGATTTATGCGTCCTCCTGTGCTCAACCCCTCTTTAGAGAGAGAGACTTACCTGGAGAGACTCATCTCGTAGGTTTAAGCTCAGCCTGCTCAACCATCTCTTCACAATATCTCTACATCTTTTCTATCTTTCTATCTAGTAATAGCAAGAGATGTACAAAGTCTGTAAAAGACTATCATGGAGCAGAAACCTTTTGGGCATAAGCCTAAATGATATAACAAAACAGGAAGGGACAAGTAGGGGAGTAGTAAAAGCCAGTGTGGTGTGAAGGGAAGGATTGGTGTGTAAAGGAACGTTCCCTGATTGGGGTGGGGGAAGGGCAAGGGTACATAAAAAGGGGGAGGCGGGAGGGCATGACCCACCAAACAGAGGGGCTATTTGGCATTGTATAGTCCTCAAGGCAACAGTCTGTAAAGTCTATGAATTACTCAGGATCAGTCTATAAAAAACCAGCAGCGTGAAGGGAAATAAGCTGCTTTAAAATTGTGTAAAATGTATATAGGGTATGTCGGAAAGTCCGATACAAGTCTCAGTCCGAAGTAGATGGCTAGGGGAAGAATTGGCACTGGATGCGACGCTGCATGAGGGAGGTCAGCCGCTGGAATTGAGGGAGGTCAGCCACTGGAATTCTGCTTTTCTGTAGATAGCCAGCTGGAACCGCCAACACGTGACAGGCAGGTCAGAAGCAGGAACGGCAACCAGGCATTAAGAAAGTTCTGTCCTTGGAGTCTGTGTATCAGGTTCTTCAGATCGCGTTGAGTGACATCTAGGGTTTCGGGGAGTGTGCCACTGTAGTCGTGCCATTTAGTGGGTGACGTCAGGGTGTGTAGGAGTTCAGATGGTTTTTCCGGGATTCCTGTGAAAGAAACATGAACAATCTGCTTCTCGTGGTTAATTTGAACTTGTAACAAGTTATAGGTTTGTTATAGTTGATACCTTGATGATTATAATTGGTTTAAAATCTCTTTATGATTTTACTTAAAGGTCATCTAATGTGACCTCCTGTAGCAGCCTCTACCGCAGGATCTTGAGACCAATTTTAGCTAAAATATGTATTTGAAACAGACTCAAATTGCTTAGAGAGTTAATGCATATTCGTGACAATGATTTTAACGTTTACAGTGCCAGATTGATGCCAGATCTGTTGTGGATTAATTTCCACAAGGTAGTTTACAGGGCACCTTTGGGGGCCCTTCAAAGGTGTCCTGTATATAAAATTTATATAGTTTAGTTTTGGGAATGAATAGTCACGTTAAACATTTAGACTTTTACCTAAATAGTTAGTTACCTTAACAAATTAATTTTTACTTTGGTAATAGTGTAGCTGTAGGGTTACACTTTTGACCGTTAAGTTAGTGTTACCAAACTTGAGACATACCCATAAACATTTAGTTATAACAAACTGGAGGAAAAAGAACTTTTGTTATAAAAACACATTATTTAAAAACAAATTTATATCTGTCATTAGTCACACAGTTTAAGACTAAACACGTACATATATACCAAAACTATATATAAAAATCAGAAGAGGGAGAAAGAAAAAAATTTTTGGAATGTTTCTGGACGTCTCCAGAAACTTTGGCTGCGTCCAGTATTTTTATATAAAGCCAATTACCTTTTAGAGTACTCCGAGCAGATGGATCATGCAAAAAAAAAAAAAATTTTTTTTTTTTGTCATTCAACACACTCACTCACAAAAACAACTGGCCAGTTATAACATAAGACATACAGGAAAGGGTAGGAGAGAGGTCTCTGTGAGCCAGATTTTGTAGGTTCTGCCATGTCGTATTACGGGTCCTGGGATGTATCCTGCATCTGGTCCTCTTATAGTATTTCTTGTTCTTCAGGAATAACAGCGCCATCCTGCGGGTATTGTTGGACATGGCGGGCAGGAACCCAGACAGGTTTAGAGAAATTTTGAGGGATAATGCATGTGAAACCCCTTCCCATGGTCAATAATGTGTTAGACCCTTTCCAAATTTTATCGAGTGGGTCTCTCCATTTGACCTTAATAGATGGGAGGGTAGATGGTGTTTGCCAGTGAAGAATAATAGGGGGTAAGGCCAAGTTATTGTAAATATTAAAGAGATTTAACGTAGTTAAGGCTTTTGCTAGCTGGATATTGGGGGGATATGTTACTCCTTTATCTTTATTTAGTTGTGCCTTCAGAGTTTGATGGGCCCTCTCGACAATGCCTTGTCCCTGTGGATTGTAGGGAATGCCCGTGGTATGAGTAATATTCCAGAGGGAACAAAAATCTTTAAATTGTTTGCTTGTAAACATAGCTGCATTGTCTGTTTTCAAAAATAATGGGACCCACATAACGGCAAAACAAGAGAGCATATGGGTTACAAGCTTTTTAGCACTTTCTCCTGTCTGAGCTGTAGCCCACATAAATTTAGAAAAGGTATCAATTGAGACAAACACATATTTTTGTTTGCCAAAGTTTGGTATGGGGGTGACATCAATTTGCCAAATAGCATTAGCTTTTAAACCTCGGGGGTTAACCCCAAGGGTCTGGATAGCAGGTGTCTTTATGAGACTTGCACAAGAAGAGCATGTAGCAAGGATATGTTTTAACTGTGGTACAGGAACATCAGGGAATCGAGCTCGAAGGCCTTTAAGATTAACATGGGTTAGAGAATGAAAATTAGCAGGATCAGAGACAGAGACTGGGAAAGTTCCTGTGGAGGCAAGGCAGTCAACTGCGGCATTCCCTTTGGACAGGGAACCAGGAAGAGGGCTGTGGGAACGAAGGTGTTGAATATACAGTGGTTGGGTTCGAGAACAGAGCATAGAGGCGATTTGAATCAAGAGAGGGGAAAGTGGGTTGTCATCAATTTTCACATAAGAACGAGCAAGCCATGGAAGTAAGTTAACAGTATACACACTGTCAGAAAAAAGGTTGAAGGATTCTGGTACAGCTTTTAGTGCAAGGAAAACAGCATAAAGTTCTTTGTACTGAGGGGAATTCTCAGGAAGCTCAGTAAAGAGAGGTTTAGGAGATTGTTTGTCTGGGTAATATATAAGGGCAGCAGCTCCCTTTTTTCCGCCATCAGTACAGATTGTAGGAGCAGAGGGAATGGGATCCCGAGAGAAAAGTTTAGGTGCTAGTAGAGGCAGAAGAGGTAAAGAAGCTATCAATTTATTAGAAGGAAAATGGTTATCTATTTGTCCTGGAAACCCCACGAAGCTTATGGCAAAGCGGTAATGATGGCGTATAAGCCACTCTGTATCTGTGAGAGAAAAGGGCAGAATAATTAAATCCGGTTCTTTCCCTAAGACCTGCACATACCTATTTCTCCCTTGGCGAACCATGAATGCTAACGCGTCTATCTCAGTGAGGAGTCTTGGAGCTCCTCCTACTGGCGTGTGAAGCCATTCGAGAACCCCATGGTCTTGCCACAGTGCCCCTACAACTGTGGGGGTGGAGTTGAAGATTAGAAGGTTTACCGGAGAGGAGGGGGAGAATCGAACAAGGTGCATGTCCTGGAGGGCCTGGTTAACCCTTTCCAGTGCCAAGGAGGCCTTGGGAGTTAACTTACATTTTGAAGAGGGCTGTTTGTTTCCTTTCAACAGGTCAAACAGTGGTTGGAGGCAGCTTGTGGGCAGATAGAGATACTGCCTAAGTCAATTTAAATTTCCTAGAAAACTTTGTAAAGAAGCAAGAGTAAGGTTAGAAGGGAAGGTAACATTAGGTTTTAAGGGACGAATTTGCGTTAGAGAAATCTCTGAACCTAGGAAGGATATTGGAGGGATTAGCTGTATCTTCTCAGGGGCTACATTAAGGCCGCTTTTCTTTAATGCAGGAATGAGAAAATCACGTAAGGCATAGAGACCTGTATCTGATTTTCCCCATATTAAAATATCATCTGTATAATGAAAAATATTAAGGCCCTTATGAATATATGGGACAAGGGCAGATTTAACAGCCTCCTGACAAATAGTAGGACTATTGGCCATACCCTGGGGCAGCACCACCCATTCAAATCTATCAGCAGGGCTGCCGTTATTAATAGATGGAACAGAGAAGGCAAAACGTTTACAATCTTGCGGATGCAAGGGAATAGAGAAAAAACAATCTTGTATATCAATAGCTATGATTGGAATTCCCATGGGAATTGCAGAAGCAAGAGGCAAACCCCTTTGGGGGGAGCCCCAGATCTGCATGGTTTTATTTACTGCATGGAGATCTTGAAGGAGGCGCCATTTTCCCGAGCGCTTTTTAATCACAAAAGACAGGAGTATTCCATGGGCTTCGAGAATGACGAATGTGTCCCAAGGACAACTGCTCTCGGACGAGCTCTTTTAAAATTTCTAGCTTATCCCTAGGTAAAGGCCACTGTTCCACCCAGACAGGCTCATTAGAAAGCCAGCTTAAGCGGGGTGTTTTGCTACGAACAGTGGCATTTAGTATTGGGGTTGCTGAATAGACCTGGTATCGCGGGAATGAGTTTTACGCTCTGCAGAGGCGTCTGTGGATATTCTAACATCAAGACATTCCAGAAGATCCCTGCCCAGTAGGTTGGTGCTAATATTTGCTACCAAAGGGCGGAAGTGTCCGGTAGAACCTTCCGGGTCTTCCCACATGAGCGAGTCTCGTGTGCAAAATGATGGGGTCATCCCTCCTATTCCATGTATACACTGTCCAGGGATACGTTCCCAATCTTGGGGAACCTCTTCTTGCCTTAAAATCGTCTTTGCTGCCCCCATGTCAATCAAAAATTTAAAAGGAATATTGCCAATCTTTACTGTCATAGAAGGGTGGCCCGTTCTAAAACAGGAGTGGTCCACAAAATCTCAGGCCCCAAATTTGTACCATTCAGGGGCGAACCATCTTTATGAAATTGGGACCAACAATCTCTCTTCCAATGAAAACCCTTACGACATTTTGGACAAACAGTACGTGGCTCCCTGACTGAAAGCGGGGTTGCTCTGGCTGGAGGCGTGGTTTCCCTGACTGGAGGCGTGGTCGCAACTTATCAGGACATTGGTTACGCCAATGTCCTTGGCGACCGCACTGAAAGCAGGCCCCGTTTTGCTTACGTGGGGCAACTGCATAAACCTGTGTCGTAGTGGGTGCCCCATAATTGCCTGATGTAAGTTCCTGTGTCGCTAGAATCCAATTATCTGGGTGTAGGTGTTTAAGATTAAGGCATGCCTGACGGAATTGTGGTGTCATGCCTTCCCAGACAATAGAGCGCAAGAGTAGTGTGCGGACGTCAGGATTATAAACCTTTCTCTCTAAGCTTCTCTTCACCCTTGAGATGAAGCTCGCCAATGATTCATCAGAGACTTGGTGAAAAGAGTTAATGGGATTTCTCCTTGGACTTTCTGGACTTCTTCTCACATGTTTTCCACTGAGAAGGACTACTCTAACTTGAACAGCATTATCCAGTACCTTGGCAGTCCCCACGAATGGAGACAGGTGGTTAGTTCTACCCTACTGATTCGATTCTTTCTTCTATGGGAAGAAAGAATTTAAAAATGGGTGCCTGCAGCAATCCGGCAGGAACCATCAGAAGCACCCTAAATGGAATTTTGAGGAGTTTTTTGGACTAGGACACCCTCCGGGGACTCATGATACTACATGGTGAGATGGATAATCTAGTTCAAGGTGAAAGAAGCAAAAACTGCCTACTGCTTTTCTCTCGATTCCCTCCTTGTTGTTTTCTCTGAATATCTGAAGTTTGCTGTCTGCTTTCAGTTGTTTTTCATAAGAGAATGATTTGAATGACTGGATTTTTGTATGACAATGACTTAAAAAATGCTGGATGCAGCCATGATTTCTAGAGACATCCAGAAACAATCCAGAAATTGTTTTTTTCTCTTTTGATTATTTTACATCTTGGCATAAACGTGAAATGTTTAATCCTGAAAACTCTATGTGTATGGGTGGGGTAGATAGCACAATGGTTATGTTAATGATTCTCATGCTTGAGGCTTCTAACCATGGTTCTTATGTTTACCTTTCCACATTTTATTGAGTTTAAACTGTTTAAACAACCTTAAAATCATACTAGAAAGGACTTCTAATTATAATGGAGTTATCAATTATAGTAAACTTCTAATCTGCTACAAATTTTGTTTGACAAGTAAGTGAATTACAGCTGTCAAGTCTTCACTTGAAAAAGTATCTGCTCAAATGAAATCCCCGGAAATCCATTTGGACCCCTTTTCTCTGACATCGCCCACAAAATAGCATGACTACAATGCACCTCCCCAAACCAATGATGTGACCTCACACGACCTGAAGAAACTGATTCAGAGACTCCAAAGCTCACTCTCTACAGAAAAGTGGAATTATAGTGGTTGACATTCTCCATCGAGGCAGACGTGTAGCGTTTCATCCCCTGGCATTTCATCCTTGGTCATCTGCTTTGGACTGATGCTTCTACTGGACTTACTGGTACACCTCTTGGACACTTTACACAACTTTACAGCAGTTTCCCTTTACGCTGCTGGGTTTCTCAAAGACTGACCGTATCAGTCCATGGACTTTGCAGCCAGAGCCTCAGGATATATAAGGACAGGATTGTCATTAGAGATAGCTTAGATTGTGCTGTGTTCCACATGAATAAAGATTGAACTGCACACCACTCAGCCATGAGTCCCTGGTCATTTCTCCAGCCCACGAAGCTAGCCCGGCACATATGCATATAGTAGATGTTTAGTAATTGTTTGTTTTGCTCTGTAATCTTTTTTCCATCATTTTTCTTTCTCTAATTAACCTCACCATTATCTAAATATTATGTATAGAAACATGATATGCTTTCCTCATATAATTACAAAAATCCTTAGTAAAACTTAGGCTTAGTAAAACATTTAATAAACATTTTTGAATAGATGAATATATATATATATATATATATACACACACACATATATATATATATATATATTCACACACACCTCCTGCAGGGGGTGGGGGGCGGGAGGGCCTCAAAAGGGATCCTTACCCTGGTCCTTGCTCTTTGCACCTATGCTTAACTTGCTGCGCTACTGCCTGGCCTCATAATTACATATACATACATATATATATAATCTTTATTTATTTATTTGATAGAGACAGCCAGATATCGAGAGAGAAGGGGGGGTAGAGAGGAAGAAAGACAGAGAGACACCTGCAGCACTACTTCATCATTCGTGAAGCTTTCCCCCTGAAGGTGGGGACCGGGAACTTGAACCTAGATTTTTGCATGCCACCACCCAGCCTCCAATATATATTTTTTAATCAAGCATGTGAAGTTGTTTGTGTCCAAGAAACAGGACCTCATATGTGTAATACTGTGGAACAGACTTCTAGGCTCTCTCACTCCCTCCTTCCTACCTTCCTTCTTTCTTTCCTTCTTTCCTTCCTTCCTTCCTTCCTTTTGAGTTAACTTGACACTGTCTCCCATTGGTATCAAGACTTAAAGCACGTGACCTTACATGTTGCAAAGTCTGTGCCAAGCCAGGTGAGCATCTCTCACTACTTACTTATTGTAATGGATGTTTAATGAGTTAGTAATGAGAGAATTTTTAAAAATTGGTTTTTTTATATTTTGATTTCTACACTTGTTAACATTTTTTATTATTGTGGAAGAATATACATAATGTTAAATTTACCATTTCAGCCATTTTTAAATATACCATTTGGTGACAGTAGGAACCTTTACATTGTTGTGCACATATTACCACCATCCTTCTCCAGAACTTATTTCATCTTTTAAACTATGCCTTTTAAAAAATAACTCCCTAGGCTCATATCTGAGCCCCTGTTAATAACTGTTCTACCTTCTGTCTTGAAAATTTGATTACTTAAGATACTTCATATGAGTTTTAATTTCATAGTACGATTAGAATCTTATTTACCCTTTTTGTAACTTACTGAGTTGGGCTGAGATCACAAAACACTAACATCTTTGTGACTTGTGAACAACATGTATTTCTTTATCACTGTTCTAAGAAATCCATGGTCAAGATAGAATCAATATGTTAGGTGGATTATCAACAGTCTTTACAGAGAAGGTCTCTAATCAGTATGAGGATACTGATTCCATTCAGGATGATTCTACCAGGTCTGGGATGTGATGTATAGAGTGTTGGGCTTAGAGGCATGATGATGCTGCCTTCATGTCTTAATTATCTCTCAAAGTCCCCACCTTCAAAGACTATCCCAGTGGGGCTAAATTTCACCATATACATCATCAAGGAAACACAAATATTCAACATATAATATTGGTTTATTTTACTTAGTATTGTGTCTTCTATTTAAAAGTAACAAAATAGATTCATCTATTTTGTTACTTTTAAATATTTAAGTGACATTTTTTCCATCAATTACTTAGCAGTTAATTGTTTCTATGACTTAAACCCCTTTCATCTATGTACCTCAAAAATTTATAAGCACAATTAACTAAACTTCACAACATTCTTGTGAAGTAGGTAATTATGGCATAGAAAACCAAAGTACTAAGAGATTGCCTAAGGTGCATAATGAATGCATGCCAAAATTTAAATGAGGACCAGGGTTATGTAGTTCCTTGACAAAGGATTTAGACCTGGTCTCTTGTTCAAGATGAAATTATTCTAGGAGTTGTAAGAAAAGCAAAATAATAGTACTTAATAAATAGTCTCTCTAAATATTCATAGTGAAGTTCTTATAATAAAAATAAAATAAATGATCTGAGACCTAACATTTGTTATTAATGATGAGAATCTTGGTTATTGAATCTAAAATAATTTTTTTCCTTTTTTTTTTTTTTTTTTTTTTTTTTACCAGAGCACTGCTCAACTCTGGCTTCTGGTGGTACAGGTATCAAACCTGGGACTTTGGAGCCTCAGGCATAAGAGTCTTTGCATAACCATTATGATATCTACCCTCGCTGTAAAACATTTTTTTGACCATATATTATTAATTTCCTAATACTCACCCCTTCTGCAGGTATTCATAGCCTAGTCTGAGTTGTAACTTTGAAGGTTAGTATTTCATTTAAGTCTTTTAGCTATTGTGTAGGACACGTTCATAAAATGATGTTATTTTTGTTTTGTCTTATTTGTTGGCTTGTTCAAGTGAACAAATTATCTTTTGATGTAACATTTGTTGACAGGACCAAGGACTAACTCTAATTTTGATAAAAATCTAAAATTTCATATGATTATATTCACATAATGGCTTTTCCTTTCTTCTTTCCTTCATTCCTTCCTTTTTTTTTTTTTCCCTGTCATCACTGGGGTTTCTCCTGTCAGGACTCTTTTTTTTTAATAGAAGGAGAGAGACTGAAAAAGTAAATCAGAAGTAAAGATTCCAAAGCACCAAAGCTTCAGGGGTCAGGCTAGAACCTGAATGTAGGCATGGTAAACCAGGTACCCTCCCAGTTAAGCTATCTTGTGCATGTGTTTTAAAATTTATTTATTTATAAAGGAGAGACTAGAGCATCATTCTGGCACATTTGATAATAAAAATCAAACTTAAAGACTTCATCCAGGCCATTGTGTGTTATATGCATGTTTTTAATATTCATTTATCTTTATAATGGGTATATGGGGGGATTAGAGCACTACTCAGCTCTGGCTTGTGCTCCCAGGAGTTAGATCTAGGACCTCTGTATCTTCAGGCATGCAGATATTTTGCTCTACACATTGAGTTATCTGTCTGACCTAGATAATGTGCTTGAATTTAGTTAAGAGTCAGTACTAAAGATTTCACCTCTGTTTCTTCAACAATTTCAGTAGATATAATGTAGAAAACTAAAATTGCTGAAACAGCATATACATTTTATTTTTTCAAATAAACTTCTTTATTTGTATTACTTAATTCAGGTGGTTAGTTCATTTTTGGATGTTTTATCTATATTAGCCTCAAGAATGATTCTGTTTCAACACCTGTTGAAACATTTCTTTGGTGAATGCCCATTTGTGACTCTAAAACAGAAATCTATGAATTAGTAAGTAAAGATTTTTTTGTAAATAAAGATTTTAGAAGTGCTAATTTGTGTTGAAAGACTAGTGGTAAAGTTTGGAAAAATAACCATCTTGTATATACTTAAATAAATATAAAAAAATCACAAGATCTAATAGGCAATTGTGCTTTGTTTGTATTTTTTATCAGCAATATAATGAAGATATTATCTGAGCTGCACATTATAAGACTTATGTTGTCTAAAATTTTGTGAGTTAACTTGTGGGTATAATAATGCTTTCCAGATAAGTTTCAATGGTAAAGAATTATTTTGAGTACTGTAAATGAAAAAATTATAGTATATTTAAATAAAAAGCCATCTTTTTTTTGCAAAAAAGTGAAATTAATAATTTATATAATGTAAAAGGTGAACTTACTGATAGTGAAGTGTATTTTAAATGCCATATTTGTATTTCATTTTATCTGAAGTAATACTTCTCTTTATTATTCAAAATGTGTGTGTGTGTGTGTGTGTGTGTGTGTGTGTGTGAATGGTATTGCTCCAGGGCTTTAATTCAAACAGATTGAGAGAAAGAGTGAAAGTCACTACAGCTCCAGAATTGTCCCCAGTGTCATAGCATCTTCCATGTAGTGATAGAACAGGCATCTTCCATGTAGTGATAGAACCGCATACCAAGCAAGACTCACCCTATCCAGTGAACAATATTTGGACTAATGCATTTTTTGTATAATTCTTTTAAAAAAATTCTTTTAATTATTTTTATTTATTTACTGGATAGAGACAGAAATTGAGAGGAAAAGGGTAGACAGAGAGGGAGAGAGACAGACACCTGCAGCCCTGCTCCACAACTCACAAATCTTTCCCCCTGTGGGTGGGAACTAGGGGCTGGAACCCAGATCCTTGGCACATGTAACCTTGCACATTGTAGGTGTACCACCACCTAGCCCCGACTGTGTATAATTCTTATTTATTTATTTTTAAATTTATAAAATGGCAATATTGACAAGACCACAGGATAAGAGCTTTGTATAATTCTTAATGAAGATTTCTTAAGGGATGCCTCACTTTGTAGGTTGTGATATGTCAAAATTAAAATTTTTGTTTTTATTGTTATTGTTGTTTGTTAAAATAAGAAATTACCTTTTTTATTTTTTAAATTTTTAAAATTTTTTTATTTATTTTTATTTTTTATTTAAGAAAGGATTAATTAACAAAATCATAGGGTAGGAGGGGTACAATTACACACAATTCCCACCACCCAATCTCCATATCCCACCCCCTCCCCTGATAGTTTTCCCATTCTCTATCCCTCTGGGAGCAGGGACCCAGGGTCATTGTGGGTTGCAGAAGGTGGAAGGTCTGGCTTCTGTAATTGCTTCCCCGCTGAACATGGGCATTGACTGGTCGGTCCATACTCTGCCTCTCTCTTTCCTTAGTAGGGTGGGTCTCTGGGGAAACGGAGCTCCAGGACACATTGGTGGGGTCTTCAGTCCAGGGAAGGCTGGCCGGCATCCTGATGACATCTGGAACCTGGTGGCTGAAAAGAGAGTTAACATACAAAGCCAAACAAATTGTTGAGCAATCATGGACCCAAAGCTTGGAATAGTGGAGAGGAAGTGTTAGGGGGGTACTCACTGCAAACTCTAGTGTACTTCTGCTTTGAGGTATATATTTTGCAGTAGTTTATGGATACGTGTGAACATATGCTCTCTCTCATAGAAACTGGTGTATATCAGGAGTCGGGCTGTAGTGCAGCGGGCTAAGCGCAGGTGGCGCAAAGCACAAGGACCGGCGTAAGGATCCCGGTTCGAACCCCGGCTCCCCACCTGCAGGGGAGTCGCTTCACAGGCGGTGAAGCAGGTCTGCAGGTGTCTATCTTTCTCTCCTCCTCTCTGTCTTCCCCTCCTCTCTCCATTTCTCTCTGTCCTATCCAACAACGACAACAACAATAATAACTACAACAATAAAACAACAAGGGCAACAAAAGGGAATAAAAAAAAAAGAAAGAAAGAAACTGGTGTATATCTAGGTTTTGGGACTTTGTTAGAAAGTGAACCACCTGAGATGGAATTAGAGTATACTATGAAAGGAAAAGTCTCACCCGAGTAATGAAGCTGAAGGGTTGTCATTCCACACCTGAAGTCTCTGGACACAGTCTGAAGTGAAGCATGTTGAGGTGGCAATTGTTGTGTTGTTTAGGTTGTGATCGGCAGATGCAATATTATTTGATATGGATTGGGAGAGGCATATGGGAAAGTGGGCCCTATCCAATGGTTCCAGGACTGGGGGAAGTAGAGGCTCTATAGTGGAGATGTGAGGTTCCTGCTGTCTTAGGGTTCCAAAAGACAATCGATAGTTACTGTTATCATCACATTATTTGGTAATTGGGTTAACTTTGAAAAGTCCTTTTGTTAGGGTTTGCTGTACAGTACCCAGTATCTTGTATATAGCTGTGCTATTGGTTGCTTCTGATCTACTTGGTCTAGGCTTTTGAGAGAGTCTACATATCAATTACACAGCCTATATATTAAAAAGATTCAGTTTGTGTTTTGAAAAACTTCGAGACATACAATTAATTTTCCCCCTCTCATATTAATTAACTAGTGATTTATCTGACTACACTTTAATAGGATTGTACATAAACACCATTCCCACCACCAAAAGACTGTGACCCATCCCTCCCACCCACTCCCACCCCCCACTGGCCCAGGAAGCTGCATGTCTACCCCTCACCACAGGGTTTTTACTTTGGTGCCCTACTTACAATTTGGTCAGGTCCTGCTTTTAGTTTCCCTTTCAGATCTTCTTCCTCAACTTCTGTTGATGAGTGGGATCATCCCATACTCATCTTTATCTTTCTGATTTTATTTATTAATGAGAAAGATAGGAAAGAGAGAAAGAACCAGACATAACTCTGGCACATGTGCTGCTGGGGATTGAACTCAGAACCTCATGCTTGAGAGTCCAGTGCTTTAGCCACTGTGCCACCTCCCAGGCCACAAGAAATTATCTTTGCTTTATTCCTAGACTTCCAAAGCAGACTACAGAATTATCACCTTCTAATTTTCTCAGTATTTCTAGTCTAGTGGACTCATTATTTCTTTAAGTAGGTATGAGTTTGATGCCTATTTAGTCTGTCAGTAAAAGTGCTTTTAATTTTAGTGTATTTTGTTTATTGTGAATTAATATACAGAGAAAAGAATCATTGGAACTGCTGCATTAATAGCTTGTATGAATATTAATAAAAGAAGCATTGGCATTACAGGTAACAGATGTGGAATAATGTCTTTTCATTCAATGTTGTTTCATTAGTTGATGAGGAAGAAATTTTGATTTCCTGCCAGAGACACTAGTTTTACCCATGTCTACCTAGATTTTCTCTGCATATAGTCCTTGGATAATGTTTATTCATTCAAGATGGCTTCCTTACATTGAAAGAGAAAAAATATATAGACAACCTTTGGACCAAACTACTTGATTCACAGACCCATTTTAATTTTATTTTGCTTAAAATCCATTCAATTTTTTTTTATTTACTTAAAAAAGGAGACATTAACAAAACCATAGGATAAGAGGGGTACAACTCCACACAATTCCCACTACCAGATCTCCATATCCCATTCCATCCCATGATAGCTTTCCTATTCTTTATCCCTTTGGAAGTCCCAAGGTCATTGTGGGATGCAGAAGGTGGAAGGTCTGGCTTCTGTAATTGCTTCCCCTCTGAACATGGATGTTGACAGGTTGATCCATACTCCCAGCCTGCCTCTCTCTTTCCCTAGTAGGCGGGGGGGGGGGGTCTGGGGAAGTGCAGCTCCAGGACATATTGGTGGGGTTGTCTGTCCAGGGAAGTCTGGTTGGCATCATGCTAGCATCTGGAACCTGGTGGCTGAAAAGAGAGTTAACATACAAAGCCAAACAAATTGTTGACCAATCATGGACCTAAAGGCTAGAATAGTCAGATGAAGTGTTAGGGGGGGTCATCCATTTTGTTGATAGCTAGTAAGCATATTTATATTTCAAAGGGCCTATAGCTATACTAGTTTTTTTTTTTTTCTCTGAGCCTGAAATCTAATATGCAGATGGATCCAAGTTTTTGTCTGGGGAGGTGATGTCATGGCTGGAAAAGGGACAGAAAGCTGGGTCAGGGAAGAGAGTAGCTCCCTAATATGGGGAAGGGGTATAAATATTGTTGACTGTAAGCCCCATTGATTTGATTTGGTCTGGGGCCCATATTCAGCTTAGGAGCCTATGTGACCTCTGCATCCCTGTAATTTCATTAAAAATCCATTTTTTAAAGAACCTATTGACAAAAATTTTGAGTATTTACTGTATTTTGCCGAGACCTTCAACTAAAATTTATGATAAGAAGCATTTAGTGAATGTTATTTGAGCAACACACACACACACACACACACACACTGATTCAAATTGAAATTTATATTCAAGTTGCTTGTCTTTTTTTTTTTTTGATTCCAGGGTTATTGCTGGAGCTCGATGCCTGCACTATGAATCCACTGCTCCTGGTTGTTAGATAGGACAGAGAGAGAAATTGAGAGACTTAGAAAGGGGGAAAGAGATAGACATCTGCAGACCTCCTTCATCGCCTGTAAAGCAACCCCCCACCCGCAGGTGGAGACCTGGGGGCTCTAACCAGGGTCCTAACTAAAGTCAGTCCTTGTGCTTTGTGCCATGTGCACTCAACCCACTGCGCAACCACCCAGCCCCCAAGTTGCTTGTTTTTCTGTCTTTCTTTACTTTGAATGTCTTCTCTCATGAAATCAAGAATACAACTTTTCACCTTCATACCAAAATAGTGTTTACAGAGGTTAGGAAAGCTGTGCTACCACTTTAAAACCTTATTTATTGCATATATATATATATATATATCACATATTTAAATTTATTGGACATAACTGCTTAATACAGATTAACAAAACAACGTTTTACGTGTCCATGCCCTCTTTAGACTGAATCGGCAGATTCCTTTGATTCTTAAGCCAGTCCTTGCGCTTTGTGCCATGTGGCTTAACCAGCTGCTCTGCAACCCCACTCCTGGCTTTTAAGTATTGTCTTGAATTTAAATAGTCACAGGTTGCTAGTAGCCACTATATTAGTGAAACTACGCATTTCAGAAATCATACCACAACTAAAATGCAAATGATGCTACTAAAGGTTTGAAGATTTATTTTTTAGTACTGGAAAAAAAAGAAACAACCTAAACTGTGTTAGATGGGATATTTTCACTCCAGGAACACTAAAGAGGGGAATTAGCTTACCTTAAGAGTACTTTCACATACACTTTCAAGCACAGCGGGTTAAGCGCAAAGTGCAAGGACCAGCGTAAGGATCCGGGTGCGAACCCCCAGCTCCCCACCTGCAGGGAAGCCCCTTCACAGGTGGTGAAGTAGGTCTGCAGGTGTCTTGTCTTTCTCTTCCCCTCTCTGTCTTCCCCATCTCTCTCTGTGCTATCCAACAACGATGACATCAATAATAATAATAACTACAATAATAAAACAAGGGCAACAAAAGGGAATAAATAAATATTAAAAAGAAAAAAAAAGAACAAGAAAAGGAAAACAATAGCAAAAGATGTCCCCCAGGATCAGGACTATTAACATTTTTAGCAAGATAAATTTCTTATTTCTTTTCTTCTGTGTTACATTGAGGTTTTAATCAGCGTAGTCTGTACACGAGAAAATGAAGTCAGCCACTTCTATATAGCTGAACAACATAAAAATGGAAATTTAGGGAATCGGGCGGTAGCACAGCGGGTTAAGTGCACGTGGCGCAAAGCGCAAGGACCAGCTTAAGGATTCCTGTTCGAGCCCCGGCTCCCCACCTGCAGGGGAGTTGCTTTACAAGGGGTGAAGCAGGTCTGCAGGTGTCTTTCTCCCCCTTTCTGTCTTCCCCTCCTCTCTCCATTTCTCTCTGCCCTATACAACAACAGCAACATCAAGAACAACAATCACTACAACAATAAAACAACAAGAGCAACAAAAGAAAATATATATTATAAAAATTTTTGAAAAATTGAAATTTAGTGGTCCGGGAGGTGGTACAGTGGCTAAGGCACTGGACTCTCAAGCATGAGGTCCTGAGTTCAATCCCTGGCAGCACATGTATTAGAGTGATGCCTGGTTCTTTCTCTCTCTCTCCTATCTTTCTCAATAAATAAATAAAATCTTAAAAAATTGAAATTTAAATGTCAAGGAATACTGGGAATATTTAAAAATTACTTCTTCTGGAGATTGGGTGGTGGGAATTGTTTGGAATTGTACCCCTCCTACCCTATGGTTTTGTTAATTAATCCTTTCTTAAATAAAAAAGAAAAAAAATACTTCTTCTAAAATAAAGACTATTTCTTTTAACCTTTATTATATATACATAACCCCTACCCCAACACTCATAAACTTGAAAGTACTCTTTTTTAATGGTTTTTAAATATATGTATTTATTTATTTTCCCTTTTGTTGCCCTTTTTGTTTTTTATTGTTGTTGATGTTGTCGATGTTGGATAGCACAGAGAGAAATGGAGGGAGATGGGTAAGAGAGGGGAAGAGAAAGAGAAGACATCTGCAGACCTGCTTTACCACCTGTGAAGGGACTTCTCTGCAGGTGCGGGGGAGGGTTCACACTGGATCCTTATGCTGGTCCTTGAGCTTTGCTCTTAACCCTTTGTGCTACTGCCCGACCCCCTTGAAAGTGTGTTTGTGAAAGTGCTCTTAAGGTAAGCTAATTCCCCTCTTTAGTGTTCCTGGAGTGAAAATATCCTATCTAACACAGTTGAGGTTGTTTTTTTCCATTACTAAAAAAAAATCTTCAAACTTTTAGTAGCATCATTTGCATTTTAGTTGTGGTATGATTTCAGAAATGCGTAGTTTCACTAATATAGTGGCTACTAGCAACCTGTGACTATTTAAATTTAAGACAATACTTAAAAGCTGGGAGTTGGGCGGAAGAGCAGCAGGTTAAGCCACGTGGCGTGAAGCACAAGGATTGGTGTAAAGATCTCAGTTGGAACCCCTGGCTCCCCACATGCAGGGTGTGCGTCACAGGGGGTGAAGCAGTTCTGCCAGTGTCTTTCTCTCCCCCTCTCTGTCTTCCCCTCCTCTCTCCACTTCTCTCTGTCCTATCCAACGACTGCAACAACAATAATAACCACAAGGGCAACAAAAAGGGAAAAAAATTGTCTCCAGGAGCAGTGGATTCGTGGTGCAGGCACTGAGCGCTGGCAATAACCCTGGAGGCAAAAAACAAAACAAAACAAAAAAAAAAACACGCCATTTCTCTAGTTACATTAGTTATGTTACAAGTGCTCAGTAACTATGTTTGACTATGGGCTAGTAATTGGACACTATAGATAGTTAATGTTTCCAACATTTACAGAAAATTCTTTTGCACAGCAGTGGGTAGCTCCTATTTTCATTAGTCTCCCCAGTATGTAATCTTGAGTTATATGAATTTCCTCCTTTCCTTCCCCCAAATTATTGCTTTTCAGAAGCTAATAATTTTTTTTGTGTAGAATGTTTTTGAAGTAGGAAAACATGGAGCCTCTAATGATCAAGATTTGAATGGCTAGAATATGGTAGAAGCAAGTTTAGAGCTTTGTAGTTTTTAGTACACCTTAAATAATATGCCCAAATATGTGTAACTGTGGTGCTTCAGCTAGAGAAAGATACAGTCCTTTTGATGTCTGTAACCGAAGACTACACACTGAATCTGTTCATTAGTAGCACATGATTGTTCATTTGGGTGGGTGGAGAGGTTTTCTGGGGATTGAACAGATGACTGTATGTGTTTTTTAATATTTTTTCATATGTGCAATTTATGAATCTTTTTTATTGTATTAACACACCATGTAAAGAGCATAGAACATAAAGAAGTGCCATAGTGCTTCCCTGGTTATATCTCTGTCTTGCTGTTAAAAGCTTGCCTCCTTAGATAGATAGATTATAGATAGATAGATAGATAGATAAGAAAACCTATATGTAAATAAATGATGAAGCATTCTATTGACTATAATCTTGAGTTTTAGAGTTAATCATGTTTTATGTTTAGATTAAGTTGAGAAAAATAGGTAAATTTTCTTTTTTTTATTTTATAAATGGAAGTTTTTATTTTTCAACAGCCTTCCTCTACATCTACCCTGGTCTGATTTTATTTACTAAAGAATTATTTATGTATCTCTCTGACAAATGTGGTGCTGGCTATTGATTAGGCACCTCACTTTCCTAAGTCCAATATTTTAGTCATTACATCACCTCCTTGGCCACCCCTGGTCTGATATTTTTCTAACTAGCTATCTTGCAGCAAGGCAGTGGCACACCTAGTTGAACCCATATGTTGCTGTGGCTAAGGACATGGGTTCAAACCTCTGCTCCCTATTTGAAGGGGAGAAACTTCACAAGTGGTGAAGCAGGGCTGTAGGTGTCTCTCTCTCTCCCCCTATTTCTAATTTTATTAGTGATTTATTATTCATTTACAAAATTATGAGATAACATGGGTGTAATTACACACCATTCCCACCACCAAAATTTTGTGTCACCATTCCCTCCATTGGAAACTATAGTAGTACTCCCAAGGTTACAGATATGGGTTGACTATTATTTCTATAGCTATCTATTTCTAGTTATATATATTTGGCAGTTTTTTCCTGTGGTCCCGCCTCTATTCCTTTCTTTTCTTTTTTAAAATTTATTTTAAAATAAAAGATAGGAGATATTGGCAAAACTATAGAATAAAAAGGGTGAAATTCCACACATTTCACACCACCAGAGTTCCATATCCCATCCCTCCCATTGGAAGATTTCCTATTCTTTATCTCTATGGGAGTACGGATCCAGAGTCATTATGGGGTGCAGAAGGTGGGAGGTCTGGTTTCTATAGTTGCTTCTCCACTGAACATGGGCATTGACAGATTGATCCATACTCCCAGCCTGTCCCTGTCTTTCCTTACAGGGGCAGTACTCTGGAGAGGTTGGGTTCCAGGGTACATTGATGAGGTCGTCTGTCCGGGTGAGTCAGGTTGAAGTCATGGTAGCGTCTGCAACTTGGTGTTTGGAATGTGATTGTGGCAAATTTCTTTAGTTCTTCAATATTTGAGAAAACCTTTATTTCTCCCTCATATTTAAAGTATAATTGTGCAGGATATAATATTCGTGGCTGAAGTTACCTCACCTTTAGAACTTTGAATATGTCATTCCACTCTCTCCTTGCCTTTAGAGTTTTGAAGAGAAATATGATGAAAGTCTGATAGCTCTGCCTCTGTATGTAACTTCTTTCCTTTCACTAGCAGCCATCTTGTTGTTGACTTTTTATAGTTTTACAATAATGTCCCTTGGCGTTGGTCTTTTTGTATTTATAAATCTGGGGCCTCTTGAATGAGAGTGTCCTCAGGGTTTCCTAAGTGAGGGAAGTTCTCAGCTAAAATTGCTCTGAAAATGGACTCTGGGCCTTTGGCCATGTCCTCCTTTTCAGATATACCTATCACTCTTATATTCAATCTTTTGATGGAGTCTGCAGTTTCACAGAGAGTCTTTCTGAGCCATTCCTCTCTCTCATCTTTGAATTGAAAGAGTGGGCTTGCCATATCTTCTAGATTGGAGATTATATTTTCACTAATCATGAGGATTAGCATGATACAATTTTTCTATGCTGAATAGACTGTTTAGACATCAGCTGAACTAATCAGAGAGAAAATGGTGTCATTAAATAATGCTTGCCTTTTGTTTGTAATAAATTAAGAAACCATGGTTCTCATACTAGTAAATATTTGAAAAACTAATAAAACTGGCCCAAATGTCCTATGATTTATTTACAAACATGTTATGTTAATCTTGAGGCTTATTTTAAATAAAATATAACCTGTTCTACTACAAAACATATAAATAAATTTGTATAGTTACTTCTAGCATGCCAATTGCTTTTCTGACAACCTCAAATTAATTTACGTATGATCTATAACATCATGAAAAGCCAAAAATTCTGAACAAGTTTTTTTCAGTTGCTAAATTTAAGTATGGTTCATCTGAATGCTATTCCTGTTTTCCTATTGCAGATTTCTCAACGGTGATGTCACAAGATTGACCACACTGATCATAGTAAGACCAAAATGATAATTAAGTGATAAAGACATTTTCTGTTCTCTGAGAGTTACTTGAGTTAAAAATATTTATCATTTTAATTACTATTCTTTCAACAACCAGATATTTGTATTTTCAATAAATTGTAACACATGTCTAGCTTAGTTATTTAAATACTTATAAAATACTATTTTAGGGGGCTGTGTGTGGGGCACTGGGTTAAGCGCACATACTGCACATACTGCGAAGCACAAGGATGGGCATGTGGATCCTGGTTTGATCCTCGGGCTCTCCACCTCCAAGGGGAGAGGAGGTGCTTCACAGGTGGTGCAGGTGTCTTTTTCTTCTCCTGTCTTCCCTTCCTCTCTCAGTTTTTCTCAGTCCTATCCAACAACAACAATAACAGCAATAAGAATAATGAGAAAAAAAGATGGCCGCCAGGAGCAGTGGATTCGTAGTACAGGCACAGAGCCGCAGCGATAACCCTGGAGGCAAAGAAAAAAAAAATTAAATGATTCTCATGAACTTAAAATGGAAAATGTCTTTTGGTGTATAGATGGAATTATATGCTTAATTTTATTGAGATACTTGCTTCATTGTGAACTATATTCTGGACAATATCATCACTTTATAGTTTTGTAAAAAATTATAAAACATTTATGGTGACTAAACATTAGGAAAAGTTATAGAATAAAATTACTTGAGATTGTAGTTAATTAAGAAAAGGCTATAACAACCTGAAATTTTTTCTTAGGCTTTTTGTTTAAAATTTTAATTCACATTTAAAGATTTTAAGAGTTCTTGATATGGAGAACTTTAGGAAAATAGTTCTTGTAGAAATTTATGATTTTCTTTAATTTTATTTATTTAAAGTGTTAATTTCTGCTGTATATAAAGGAATGTGTTATTTTGTTAAGAAGCTTTACCCAAGGCCTTTATTTTATTATATAATAAATTTTTAGCTAGTAGTCTGGATTGTGGTAAAGAGATTTTTTTTTCATTTTTTTAATTTCATTTTTCTTTTCTTTAATTAAAAAATTTTTTTTTCAGAAATTGAGAGGGGAGGGGTAGAGAGGAAAGAGACATAAGACACCTGAAGCCCTGTTTCACCACTTGTGAAGCTTTCCCTCAGCAAGTGGGAACCAGGGGATTGAACCTGGGTCCTTTTGCATGGTATTGTGTGTGTTTAACCAGGTGTGCCACCACCTGGCCCCAGTAAAGAGATTTTATAGCACCTTTGAAAAGTGCTTTTAAAAAACAGAAGTAAATTTCCAGTAAATTGTTTACTCAATCTGCTTCTTTAAATATTCATTACATATAGTAGTAGGCAATTTCAGAAATGCAAATCCACCTATAGATAATCGTTGTATTTTAACCTTTTTGAAAGTAATTTACATTTTTTGAGATCAGAGAAAAGTTTCATGGTCTTTTTATTGCTTTATTATTATTTTGTCTACAGATATTTTTGGCATGTTTCTTAATTTTCCCAAGGGAACGTTTTAGCTATCTCTGAGTTGTAGCTGAGTGTGTGCTTATTTTGTCTTAATTAGAACGTTACTACCTTAACTAGTTCACAGCAAATGTTAACATGTTTCAGTAGTAACTTGTTTAGCATTTTGTGCTTTATATTAAAGAAGTTAAAATTAGCATTTGATGAAAAGAATATTAATTTAAAATTTAAAAATCCTGACTGGTAGTGCTGTTTTATTTTATTATTTTTTAAATTATAATTATTTATTGGCTAAAGACAGCTTGAAATTGAAAGGGAAGGGGGTGATAGGGAGAGAGACACCTGCAACACTGCTTAACCACTTGCAAAGCTTTTTCCTTGTAGTTGGGGACTGGGGGCTAAAACCTGGGTCCTTATGTATTGCAACATGTACACTCAGCCAGGTATGTCATCATCTGGCCCTAGTAGTGCTGTTTTAGAGTAACATTAAACATACATTTAATTGGAACTGTTCTCATTCAAAATTTTAGGTAGAGGTGGAATTCAATATTATCAGTCATCAATAAATTAAGATTAACAATTATTCTTTTGAGGGTTTCAAAATTGACTAATAATAGGAGCCATTTCTTTGTAATAATGTTAGGTTGTAAGCATTAGACAAGATCCTTAAGTACAAAATAGAAGGTAGATTTTAACATAGGATTTAGACTGAGGGTGTTTAAATTGAAGGAGTTTAAATGAGATGACTACTGGTAATATAAAGTGAGGTTAAAAAAGAGACTGGTCAGAGGGTCTACATATTTTTTTTAAGTGTCTGTGATTTTATTTATTCAATGATTATTATTTTGAAATATATTTAATTTTTAATTTTTTATTATCTTTATTTTATTTTATAGAGGCAGCCAGAAATCAAGAGGGAAGGGGGTGACAGAGAGGTAGAGAGGTAGAGAGACAACTGCAACACTGCTTCACCACCTGCAAAGCTTTCCCTTTGTAGGTGGGGACCAGGAGCTCAAACCTGGGTCCTTGAGCACTGTAACATGTGTGATCAACCAAGTGTGCCACCACCCAGCCCCAGCTTCTTCTTTTAATTTTTAACTTTAATTAAAGTAATATTAGTTTACAAAGTTACATGTTTTAGGAGTATGATATCATACTTCTTTCTGATGTATGTTACCACACCTTGCCCCTCGTCAAAGTACTAATAACCTTCCAAAAAAGTATATTGGGTCTACTCTATCCTTACCACATCTCCATCCATGTATGCCTTTGCTGACCTTATTTCTGCAGAGTCTAAGAGCTTGTTTGATTTTGTTCCATGCTATGTTTCTCTGTATCTCACATATTTCTAGTATTTCTCACTCTCCATCTGTGTTTGATTTTCTCTGGTTTAATCCATGCTGTTGCAAAGAGCAAGATTTTATCTTTTCTCATATCTGATACATACACACACACATAGCAGATTCTTATTCTACTAATTTGTCCTTTCTTCTTAATTAGGGTACTTCAGTTGGTTCTCTTTCAATTAATATAAATAACACAAAATGAATATACATGTGCACTTATTTTTAACTCTAGGGTTGTCGCTGGCATTTTTTCATAGACCAAGCGAGATAGAGAAGAGGTGAATGGGGTGGAGTGAGAAGATACACCTGTAGCACTGTTCCACCATTTATAAAGTTTCCTTTACTACAAGTGGGTTGTATGCATTCTACAGCGTGTATCACAGTCCAGCCTCATGCATATATATCTTTTTAGATAAGTAGTTTTGTGTTCTTCAGTATATACTTAGAAGTGGAATGCTAGATCATAGGGTAATGCTATTTTTTAATTTCTGAGAAAGCTCCATACTATTTTCCATAGGGGCTGCACCAATGTATATTTCCACTAATAGTACACCAGTCTCTTTGCTTTCATAACCTCACAGGTCTTTGGTGGTATCTCATTGGTGTTTTGTTTTGCACTCCCCTGGTAATAAGTGATAGTGAGTATATTTTTATGCCTGTTGATCATTCCTGTGTCTTCATACATTCCTCCTTTTTGATGGTAATTTTTTCTCACTTTTGTGAGTTTTTTTATTTCTTTTTTTTTTACATTATCTTTATTTATTTATTGGATAGAGACAGCTGGAAATTGAGAGGAAAGGGGTAGTAGAGAGGGAGAGAAACAGAGAGATACCTGCAGCACTGCTTTCCCCTGCAGATGGGTACCTGGGGCTTGAACCTGCCTGGGTTCTTGAGCACTGTAACATGTCCACTCAAACAGATGTGCAACCATCCAGCCTCTGCTTTTGTGAATTCTTTGTTATATGTGAGTTCTACATATATACCATGTGTACGGCATAATATTATATAGTGATATCAACTCATATAAGACTGTTTGTTTATTAACTTTGTGGGGGGTGGTATATCTGATTTATTGGTGGTGAGTCTAATATTAAATTTCCCATTTACTATTGAGTTGTAGCTGTCACTCTTTAATTCTGTAAATAATTCCTTTATATATTTATATTTTGGCGTTTCTTGGTATTATACGTATATGTTAATAACTATTCAGTCTTCTTGATCAATTGATCCATTCGTCATTCTGTATATATGTCCTTGTCACATGTTACATTTTATCAACTTGAAATCTATATTGTCTGATACCAGTCTTAGCAGTTATGGAGTTTGCATTGATGGCTTGGCATGGAGCAGAGTCTGCAAGGTCTTTGGACAACTTAAGATCACAGCTGTTAGTGGGGTACACTTGCTAACTGGCTATGATTTGGGAGATCTATAAGTGGTGTGCTTGTACTCAGGAACAGGCCTCTCAGGCTCCAACTGACTTAGCTTTCAGCTGGAGGTGGGTGGAGATTCATTAGCGAGTTTCCTACAGGGTCTGTTACTATGAAAATTGAGCTGGGGTTGGAGCCAAGATGGCAACTTGGAAACAACACTTGGCCTGAGCTCTACAAAAAGCTGCTTACAACCTGAACTGAAGAAAGAAGCTGAGGGAAGAGAAAGCAGATTAACAGAAGCAGAAAAGAGAATTAGCCAGATAGAAGATGAGCTAGAGGAAACTAAGAAAGAGGTAATAGAGCTAAAAAAAGAGACTGAGAGACACTGAAAACAACAACAGAAACATATGGGATGATCTCAAAAGAAGTAACATTCACATAATTGGCCTACCAGAGGAAGAAAGAGAGGAAAGGGAAGTAAACATCTTAGAGGAAATAATAGAAGAAAACTTCCAAGACTTAAACAACAGAGAAGACATTAAGATTTAAGATGCCCAGAGAGTCCTAAACAGAATTAACCCAGACCTGAAGACACCAAGAGACATCATAGTTACAAAGAAAAGAAGTAAGGATAAAGAAAGGGTCCTAAAGGCTGCAAGAGAAAAATAAAGTCACATACAGGGAAAAGCCCACAAGACTATCAGCAGACTTCTCTACTCAAAACTATAAAAGCCAGAAGAGAATGGCAAGATATCTATCAAGGCCTCAATGAAAAGGATTTCGACCAAGGATAATATATCCTGCTAGCATTTCATTCAAACTAGATGGAAGGATCAACCTCAGACAGGCAACAATTAAAGCCTGTCCTGAAAGAGGTTGTAAATAAGAACATCACCATAATACTTGCCATATATCAGAGCAGATAAAAAAATTGTTGAATAATAGCACTAACATACATTAAATTCATAATGTCAGTGGCTTAAAGTCACCCATTAAAAGGCACAGAGTGGGAGGATGGATCAGAAAACAAAACCCAACCATATGCTGCTTGTTATAATCCCACCTGATCCAACAAGACAAACACAAACTTAAAGTGAAAGGATGGAAAACTATCATAATAGACCTAATAGACCTAACTATCATAATAGGCTAATAGACCAAGAAAAAAGGCAAGAACAGCCATTCTCATCTCTGACACAATAGAATTTATATTAAATAAACTAGAAAAAGATAGGCAAGGCCATTATATAATGATTAGAGGATCAATCAACCAAGAAGATTTAACAATTATTAACATCTATGCATCCAGTGAGGGCCCATCTAAATACATCAAACACCTACTGAAAGAACTACAAAAATACATCAATAGTAATACAATAATAGTGGAGGACTTCAGCATCCCACTCTTACACTTAGACAGATCAATGAAGCAGTGAACCAACAAAGAAACAAGAAAATTAAATGAAGAGATGGACAGACTAGACCTCCTGGACATTTTCAGAGTTCGTCACCCCGAAAAACTAGAAAATACTTTCTTTTTAAATCCACACAGCACATCCTTAAGTATAGACCACATGTTAGGCCTCAAAGACAGTATCAGCAAATTCGAGAGCATTGAAATCATTCCAAGTATCTTCTCAGATGACAGTGGAGTAAAGCTAACATTAAACAACAAATAGAAAATTAATAAAAGTCACAAAATTTGGAAACTAGACAACATGCTGCTTAATAAATGCTGAGTCAAAGAAGCACTCAAGCAAGAAATTCAATTGTTCCTGGAAACAAATGAAAATGAAGACACAAGCTATCATAATATTTGGGACACAGCTATAGCAGTACTGAGAGGGAAGCTCATAGTCATACAATCACACATTATAGAACAAGAAAAACCTCAAATAAATGACCTTACTGCATGCCTTAAGGACTTAGAGGAAGAGGAAAAAATGAACCCTAAAGCAAGCAGATGGACAGAAATCACTAAAATTAGAGCAGAAATAACATAAAAAATAAGAGGGCCATACAAATGACCAATGAAGTCAAATGTTGGTTCTTTGAAAAATTAAACAATATTGAAACCCCCTAGCCAGACTCACTAATAAAAAAAAAAAAGGCTCAAATAAATTGAATTGTAAACAATAGAGAAGAGATCACAACGACACCACAGAAATCCAAAATACCATGCAAAACTTTTACAAAGAACTATACGCCATCAAGCTAGAGAATATGGAAGAAATGGAAGAATTCCTAGGAACATATACCCTTCCACAACTGAACCAAGAAGAACTATAAAACCTAAATGCACCAATCAAAGACAAAGAAATCGAAACAGTTATTAAGAATCTCCCCAACAACAGAAGTCCTGTGTCATGCTGCGAGGAGGAGAGAGAGGAGATCCGGAGCAGAGCGGGAACAAAAATCTTTATTCGCACGGGCACCTCAGACTTGGGTGAGAGTGCAGCAGTTCAGACAACGTGGAGCTAGCAAAAATGGCCGCCTCCCGCTATGCACAACAACCCTTCCGTGCCAGGGTGAAGAGCGGGCCAAAAGAGACTGGACCCATAACAGCAGCAGGCTTTATAGGATAAAAACCAGAAGTGGAAGTTGGGACAGGGTTGGTTGGGAAAGGCACTCCGGGAATATCATTTCAACTCTCATGGGAATTGGCATTACCCTGAGGGGACAACATGGTGTAACAAGGCACTCCGAGAGAATATCGTTTCAACTCTTGTGGGAACTGGCAATACCCTGAGGGGACAACATGGTGGCTGTGACTGGATCTGCACATCATGGACCAGATGGCTTTACAAACGAATTCTACAAAACCTTCAAGAAACAGTTAATACCTATACATCTAAAGCTCTTCCACAAGATCGAAGAAGCAGGAACACTCTTTCCACCTTCTATGAAGCCAGCATCACCATGATACCAAAGCACATAGGGACACAACAAAAAAGGAAAACTACAGACCAATATCTCCAATGAACATAGATGCCAAAATATTGAACAAGATCCTGGCCAACCAGATACAGCAGTATATCAAAAAGATTGTTCATCATGGCCAAGTGAGATTTATCCCAGGAATACAACACTGGTTCAACATACAAAAGTCAGAATGTCATTCACCACATCAATAAAAGCAAAACCAAAAACCACACGATTATTTCAATAGATGTTGAGAAAGCCTTGCCCTCAAATTGGATCAACAATGGTAGAGAATGGTGTCTAAGTCTAAGTAGATACTATTTCATTAGGAGCTTCATGGTGTCTTTTTAGGTCTTTCTACTTACTTGCTGCATATACTGACTCACTGCAGACTATAATGCACTTTTGCTTTCAGGTATATATTTTGCCCTAATTTATGGATACACATGAACATATGCCCTACCTATCTCTTGGGACCTGGTCTATATCTAGGTTTTGGGACTTTGTAAGGAAGTGAACCACCTGGAATGAAATTAGAGAATCCTATGAAAGGAAAAGGTCTCACCCGAGTATTGAGGCTGAAAGGTTCATTCCACACCTGATGTCTCTGGACACAGTCTGAAGTGAAGCATGCCAAGTTGGTACTCATTACGTTGATTAGGCTGGGATCAGTGGATGCAATATCAGTTGGTAAGAATTGAGAGAAGCATGCAGGAAAGTGAGCCCCACCCTGGATATTCCAGGACAGGGGGAAATTTGGGCTCTTTATAGGAAGCAGGAGGTTCCTGCTGTCTTAGGGTTTAAGAAGGTAATAGTTAGTTATTGCTGTAATCATATTATTTGGCAATTGGGTTTACTTTGAAAATCCCTTTGTTAGGATTTGCTGTATCATACACAACATCACCATAATTTATGTCCTTTGACATAGTTTGTATATAGCTGTGCCACTGGTTGCTTCTGTTCTCCCTGGTCTAAGCTATTAAGAGAGTTAGGATTTCAAAGACTTGGCCTATGGTCTTTGCATTAAAAATTTTGGGACATTCAATCAATTTTTCCCTTCTCATATTAACTAGTTATTTATATGAGTACAAGTTAATAGGAGTGTACATAAATACCATTCCCACCACCAAAAGATTGTGTCTCATCCCATCCCTTCACCCCAGTGATGCCAATCTTTCACCGTTGCCCTCAACTTTGGTACCCAAATTCAGTCAAATCCTGCTTTGAGTTTCCCTTTCTGTTCTTTGTCTCAACTTCTGTTTATGAGCGGAATCATCCCATACTTGTCTTTGTCTTTCTTTTTGTTATTTTTATTTTTATTTATTTATTTATTTTGCCTCCAAGGTTATTGCCAGGGCTTGGTGCCTGCAACACGAATCCACCGTTCCTGGAGACCATTTTTTTCCCTTTTGTTGCTCCTGTTGTTTTTATCATTGTTGTAGTTATTATTGTTGTTGCTGTTGCTGCTGTCATTGGATAGGACAGAGAGAAATCAAGCGAGTAGGGGTGACAGAGAGTGGGAGAGAAAGACAGACACCTGCAGACCTGCCTCACTGCCTGTGAACCGACTCCCTTTCAGGTGGGGAGCTGGGGGCTCGAACCAGGATCCTTATGCTGGTCCTTGTGCCGTCTTTGTCTTTCTAACTTAGATGGCTTAACATAATTCCTTCCAGCTCCATCTAAGATGGGCCAGTTCATTGTTCTTAATAGCTGCGTAGTATTCCATTGTGTGTGTGTATGTGTGTGTATATATATATATATATTTGTGTGTGTGTGTAACAACTTCTCAGCCATTCCTATGTTGTTCGCACCTCGAGTTTTAGCTATTATGAATTGTGCTGCTATGAACAAATCTTTTTGCTTGGGTGTTATGGAGTCCTTGGGGTATATCCCTAGGAGAGGAATTATTGTATCATATGGAAGGTCCATGTCTAGCCTTGTGAGATTTTTCTAGACTGCCCTCCACAGAGGTTGGATCTCTTCTCTCTTTTCCCGTCCTCTCTCAATTTCTCTCTGTCCTATCCAACAACAACAACTGCAATAACAATAATAATAACAACAAGGGCAACAAAAAATGAGGGGAAAATGACTTCTAGGAGCAGTGGATTTGTAGTGCAGGGACCCAGCCCCAGTGATAACCCTGGAAGCAAAAAAATAAATAAATAAATAAAAAGAAGTAGGAAGAGGAGGAGTAGAGAGACATTTGCAGCACTGCTTAACCACTCACAAAGATTTCCCCCTACAGGTAGGGACCAGGAGCTTGAATCCACTACTGGCCTCTACAGTTTCTCATCTCATTGTGATAGTTATCTGCAAAATAGTCTCACCCTCAATTTAGGTCCTTTTCCACCATCATGCATCAACATCCATATGCTCTCTCCACTCCCTCCATTTCTTCCCTTCCCTTCCCTTCCCTTCCCTTCCCTTCCCTTCCCTTCCCTTCCCTTCCCTTCCCTTCCCTTCCCTTCCCTTCCCTTCCCTTCCCTTCCCTTCCCTTCCCTTCCCTTCCCTTCCCTTCCCTTCCCTTCCCTTCCCTTCCCTTCCCTTCCCTTCCCTTCCCTTCCCTTCCCTTCCCTTCCCTTCCTTTCCCTTCCCTTCCCTTCCCTTCCCCAGTGTCCTTTCCTTTGGTGCAATATACTGCACCTAGTCCAAATGTCACTGGGTTTTCCTTTTTTTTTTTGCCACCAGGGTTATCACTGGGGCTTGGTGTCACTACTCAAGCTATAGAAACGCTCTACCACTTATAAATCTTTCCTTATGCCAGTCCTTGAGCTTTGCGCCATGTGTGCTTAACCTGCTGCGCTACCACCTGACTCCCAGCTCATAAATCTATCCTGCGGGTGGGACCTAGGGTTTGAACCCAGCTTCTTGTACATGGTAACATGTATATTTTAGTGGATGTACCACACCAGGCTCCAGCTTTCACTGTTTCAACATTAATGGAACCACAAAAAAACCAAGTATAGTGTTCTAATGCATTTCTACAAATGTAAATGACACCATGTTGCAGAGATTCAGTAAAATTCTTTAAACAAGTGATAGTTTGCACTGGTAAGCATGTTTGGTTTAATTATTTTTATGCAAATTATGTAAAGTTTACATAAAAAGAAAATAATAACTTTAGTAAAGCCTAGAAGTAAGTATATAAGTAAGCATGAGACATAAATGACAATCTAGTTCCATAATTTGATTTTGTGTTTCCTTGCAATAATGGTAATTGTCTAGTATTTAAAATAGTTAAATAATATGTTCTGAATTAAAGTGCCTTGAAATATAGTTTGGTTAGTGTTAGTGTTCATTCTCTTTTTCTTATAAGTTATACAAAAGCATTGTGCAATTCTGCCATAATATTGTTATGGAACTGTTAAACAAGGAATAGATAAAATACAAGTAGTATAGTCTGCTCTAGAGATGAGAAACGGGTGATTTATGGGATTATGATGTTTGACTTACTCTTTTTCTATAAATACACAAAGGAAAAACTGTGGGGGAGAAAGTATTTTCATTGAAATATCAATAAAAAATGTCTTATTTTATGGAATGGTTCCTTAATTTAGCATTCATAGAAATCAGAAAGGCAAACACAGATATGTCTACTCCATTTGTGAATACTTTTAAAAACAAATTATCAGTATGTATAGTTCCATTGTTATGTAAGGTATGGCATATATAACTATTTTCACATAATTCCATTTATTGTATGAGTTATGTATCACATACTTTTGATTATCTTCTCTGATTTTCTTTTTTCAAGAAAGACTCAGTTTTTGCCATAGAACTCATGATATTTTGTCTATTCATTGCTCTACTAAACAATTCTATGAATCTTTTTTTTTTTTTTACTACAGTTGCTTTATATTTTCAGTGTCAATCATATGGAAGGGAAATTCTTGAAAACTTACACATTGGGGGGCTAGGCAGTGATTTACCTGGTTAAGCTATGTGCAAGGGTCTGGGTTTAATTTCTGGCTCCCTGCCTGTAGAGGGGATGCTTCATGAGTGGTGTAGTAGGTCTTCAGGTGTCTATCTTTCTCTCTCACTATCTGTCTTCCCCTCCCCTCTCAATTTATAATTAAAAAATATATTAAAAAAAATAAAAGAAAAATGGCCACCAGGAGCGGTGGTTTCATGATGCCTGCACTGAACCCAAGCAATAACCCTAGTGGCAAGAATGAATGAATGAATAAATGAATGAATGAATGAATGAATGAATAAATAAATAAAAAGAAAAAGAAAACTTACACACTTAACATTACACTTAAATTATCAAAGCAACTCTTCCAGAAAACCTCTGAATGTCTGAAGTTGTCTCTTTATCATATTTACTTTTCCAGCAGACAGCCTCTGGACCCAACCGTATGGATGTGTTCTCTGTGAGGAAAGACAGAATTTGCTACAAGATGTTAAAAATCTGGGGGAGGGGCTGGGTGGTGGCACACCTGGTTGAGTGCACATGTTACAATGCACGAGGACCTAGGTTCAAGCCCCTTGTCCCCACCTGCAGAGGGAAAGCTTCACGAGTGGTGAAGTAGTGCAGCAGGTGTCTCTCTCCCTCTCTGCCTCCCCTTTTCTCTCGATTTCTGGCTGTCTCTATCCAATAAATAAATAAAAATAATGAAAAAAATCTGGGGGGAGGCAAGTGGGAGTTTTGATTGTTTTGGAGACCTCATGCAAGATGTTAGAGGATTTAATTTGGTGTTGGGAGTGGGGTGCAGACACACCTATTAAGGGGAGATAAGAAATTGTATTCATGAGAACATCTGTCTTTTAAATCATTATTTCTCTAATAAAATGATAACATGGATTTTAATTCTAATATAAAAGAAATGAATATATAATTTGGGTATAATTATATATAATTATAAATATATAATTATATATAATATATATAATATATTATATATAATATATATAATATATAATAATTATATAATTATAATTATATATAATTATAAATATATATATTATTTATTATTATATTATATATTTGGGTATAATTATATATTATACATCTGGTATAATTACCTCATACCGAATTACTACCACTTACATTTAGGACTGTAATTATTTTGATGATGATGATGATGATGATGATGATGATGATGATGATAATGAAGTATGAGAGCACTGCTCAGTTCTAGCTAATGGTGATGCTGAAGATTGAACCCTGGAAATTGGAGCCTCAGGAATAAAAGTCTTTTGCATAACCATGTACTATCTCCCCTACCTTGTGCTTGTATCTAATTAAATGAGAAAAGAACAAAAATAGTGAAATAAGTCAGAAACAGAAGGTTGACTATGGGATGATCTCATTCTCAGGCAGAAGTTGAAAGACAAGATCATAAGAGAAAACAGAAGTAGAACCTGAACTGGAGTTGGTGTATTGCACCAAAGTAAAAGATTCTGGGGTGGGTGGGGGGAGAGTACAGGTCTAAAAGAATGACAGAGGACCTGGGGGGATTGTATTGTTAGGTGGAACTGAGAAATGTTATGTACAAACTATTGTATTTACTGTCAAATGTAAAACATTAATCCCCTAATAAAGAAATAAAAAAATAGATAAAAAATTAAAAAATGGTTCATTTCAACCAAGTAAAGGCCAGAAAATTTCAAAGTGAGCCAAATCCAAGCATTGTAATGATTGGAGTTGAAACGAATTGATCTGGGGGTAGCTATAAGTAAGTCATTCCTACATCAAATATAATCAGAAAATAATGGGAATGTAGTAGTCAGTGACATGTTAACATTGAGTACAATGATTTCATTTTAGTGAGCACATGTTAAGATAACAATTTGAAATTTCCTAGTTTTAAAGCTTTTATGTACATAACTTGTAAATTTCTTAAGTACTATATTTGGAGATAATCTATCCTTAGCCAAACTTTGAACTTTCTATGCCTTTCAGTAAAATAGTAATTAAATTTAACGTATGTATGTACCTGACATTTTTTTTTATTAATAAAGGCTTGTGTATAGGAAAAGGCTTTCATGCTTGAGGCACTAAAGGTCCCATGTTCATTCCCCAGCACCACCATAAACCATAGCTCAGTAGTGCCCTAGTAAAAAGCAAGCAAAGAGGGTGGGGTGGTAGCACACTGGGTTAAGCACACATAGTACTATGCTCAAAGATGGGCGGCAAAGACCCAGTTTGAGCCCTGGCTCCTCTCTTCTCTCTTCCTCTCTCTCTCCCCTTCCTCTCTCAGTTTCTCTCCATCTTATCCAGTAAAAATAGGGAGTGGAAGGGAAGGAAAAAACAAAAAACTAAATCAATTTTGTTAAAATAAAACTGGAGTGATCACCAGGAACTTCTGTTATAAATGTTTAAAATGGAAAAAAAAATGGGGGGTAAGGCACCTGAATAAGAGAACACACTACTATGCCCAAGGATTCAGGTCTGCCGGTATCTTTCTTTTCCCCTATCTTCCCTTCCCCTTTCATGTTCTCTCTGTCCTATCATATCAAACAAAATGGGGGGGAAAAATGAAAAAAAGAAAAGAAATGGAAGGGAAGGAAAGAACAGTGACCAGGAGTGGTAGATTCCTAATGCCAGTACAGAGACCCAACAACTGTAGGCAAAAAAAGAAAAAAAGAAAGAAAAAAGCCAAGCAAACAAAAACTGTGTATAACTTCAGAGCACTGTTATTGATTCCCTAACTACCTCACAAAATGAGCTGTGTTTGATTGTGTTTTCCTCATTAAATTATAAAGTTCTTATAATCTAGAAAAGGCATAGGTCATGTATCATTTATTCTTAAAGCTATTTTTTTAAAGAAAAAGTTCCAAACCAATAATGGCTTTTATTACATCTTTTAAGATAGCACAAATAGGTCTGATGATTTATCTCATTATTTTGCTGCTCCTGTGGCTGGACAATTTAGAGATTATTCATCAGCCTGCTGAACTGTTCCTTTTTCAGAAACATAAATACCATCCACAAATTTCTGGATATGTTTGTTTTTAACAATTGTAGCTTACTCAATCAATCCAGCTGAATTTGATACAAATTAGATGTCATTTCCTTTAAGCATTAATTCATCTTTCTGGGTATGAGATACTGAACCCTGTGTATGTATTTTTTGCCCAAGAAATTTCTGATTTCAGCAAGAGACCCATTTTCCTAAATACAACATTGATAGGGAAGTGAGTACACACAGACCTCATTTTATAGTGGCAGCTCAGCCTAACACCCTTGATCATATTCTGTACTTGACTGCAGATAGTAGCCAGTTCCTTTTGATTTCCCCACTGTTTGTCAGTTTGGAGCTGCTTCTTTTCAAGGAGACTGAGCTCTACTTTGATGTGGTTGAAGTACCTCTGCAGGGTGCCTCTGGAGCCCTTCAGGATGACCATGCACCCCTTTAGAGAGATGTTGACATTCTCCAGAATATTGACAGTTTAGTTGCTGAGAATGGCCTTCATTCTCATAGTAGATGTGGCAAAGAGGGCTATTGAAGCTACTTTTTAGTCTATTCTGATACCTTGTACCCACCAGCAGTGCCTCAGTTAACAATCCTTTCTGCAGCAATGTATATCTTAGTATGATGATAATCTGTCAGGGTAAATATACAGAAAGTGTATATAGAAGTAAATACTTTTGTAATTTTAAATTAATCTTTTTAAGTTAATTATTTCCAAGGAATTTGGTAACTTACATTGTATGAATTCCTTAATTTGGCAATTAATAGATCTGAAAAGTGACAACTGAAAATGAAAGATTTCATAGCAGACTAGAACTGATGTGGAAATGTAACCAGAGATCTTCATGGAACAAGACAAGTGCATCATTGCAAAATGTGATTATATACAGTTAGGTCAGTTTGAGAATACTGGTTTCCCAGGGAAGAGGAGGGTAAGGAGAAGGGACTGGAAAGTGATATATGAGACAGTACTAAAGTTACTAACATTTTCTTGTTGTTGTTGACCTGAATCACGACGCCCAGTTAACATTCCTTTTAGTTTAGATGGAAGCAATATTGGCATTGGCAGAAATTTAAACCATCCAGAATAATACAGCAGTTACATTTTTAACTCAGTTGTTAGCTTTTTTTTTTTAACGTGTTGCCACAGAATAATTCAATTATCTTGCTAACGTCTTTAATGTCTTGCAATTTCCTACTGAAATTGAATTACTTAACCCCAAATTTCAAAGTCAAAGTAAGTCTAGTTCTCTCTCTGTAACTTACTTTCTCTCCATGTTTCAGCACAAAAATTATTTTTCAGTCATAGAACTCCTTTAACCACAAAATATATTAAAGATATCTATGTCTTTATATATCATTTTCTTCCCTCCTTTTTTCATTTTTCATTTTTTTTTGAATGTGGTAGTAGAGATTGAACTCAGGGTATCAGCATATGCTTCACCACTGAACCACTGCCCAAGGCCATTATTTAATTTTATTTTATGAGAATGTGAGACAGAGGCATAGAGTAAGAGTGAGGGAGATGGAAAGGAAGAGACTTGAAAGCACATTTCTGTCATCCATGATACTCCACTGTTTCTTTGGATTTTGGTACTCTTATATGGAGCCAAAAATTGAACCCAGGACTTCATACATTTTAATAATATTTATTCTTCCAAAGCAGAAACAAGTAGTGCCTTTCTGTTTTTTTTTTAAATAATTTATTAATTTATTTATTCCCTTTTGTTGCCCTTGTTGTTTTTATTGTAGTTATTAATGTCGTCATTGTTGGACAGGACAGAGAGAAATGGAGAGAGGAGGGGGAAGACAGAGAGGGGGAGAGGAAGACAGACACCTGCAGACCTGCTTCACCGTCTGTGAAGCGACTCCCCTGCAGGTGGGGAGCCGGGGATCGAACTGGGATCCTTAGCCCAGTCCTTGTGCTTTGGGCCACATGCGCTTAACCCACTGCGCTGCCGCCCGACTCCCCACCTTTCTGTTTTTTTAAAAACTTTTATTTTATTTTATTTTTTTATTATTTATTTATTTATGTATTCCCTTTTGTTGCCCTTGTTGTTTTCTTGTTGTAGTTCTTGTTGTTGTTATTGATGCCGTCCTTCTTGGATAGGACAGAGAGAAATGGAGAGAGGAGAGGAAGACAGAGAGGGGCAGAGAAAGACAGACACCTGCAGACCTGCTTCACCGCCTGTGAAGCGACTCCCCTGCAGGTGGGGAGCTGGGGGCTGGAACCCGGATCCTTAAGCCGGTCCTTCGCTTTGCGCCACCTGCGCTTAACCCGTTGCACTACCGCCCGACTCCCTTTAAAAACTTTTTTATCTTTACTTGTTGCATAGAGACAGCCAGAAAATCAAGAGGGAAGGGGGATAAGGAGGGAGAGAGACAGAGACACCTGCAACACCGCTTCAACAATCGCAAGGCTTTCCCCTGGCAGTTGGCAACCGGGGTCTTGAAACTGGGCCTTGCACATAGTAACAGGTGTGCCACCACCTGGTCCCCCTACTTTTCCATTTCTTAGTATCATTCTCTATTTCTTTTAATATTGTTCCATAGTTTTCACTGTAAAAATCCTTTAGCTCCTTTGTAAGATTCAGTCCAAGGTATTATATATATATATATATATATATATATAGGAAACACTGACAAAACCGTATCCCATCCCATCCCCTCATAGCTTTCCTAGTCTTTAACCCTCTGGCAGTATGACAGTACTCTGGGAGTATGGACCCGGGGTCATCATGTGGTACAGAAGGTGGAGGGTCTGGTTTCTGTAATTGCTTCCCTGCTGAACATGGGCTTTGACAGGTCTATCCATACTCCCAGCCTGCCTCTCTCTTTCCCTAGTGGGGCAGGGTTCTGGGGAATCGGAGCTCCAGGACACATTGGTGGGGTTGTCTGTCCAAGGAAGTCTGGTTGGCATCATGGTAGCATCTGACCTGGTGGCTGAAAAGAGAGTTAACATATAAAGCCAAGCAAGTTGTTGACTAATCATGAACCTAAAGGGGTATTTTATCTTTTGGGGTACAATTTTAAATGTGATTGAGTCCTTTAGTACACTTTCCTCTGACTCATCACTTGTGTATAGAGATGCCACAGATTTTTGTGTATTGATTTTGTATCCTGCTACTTTATTGAATTTATTTGTTGAATTAAAGAAAAGTGAGAATAGCAATATAATTTTAAGTGATAATATAAGTCCTTTCTGTAGTAGAAATTAACCTCCAAAGGTAACTGCACCAAGGTATTTACTCCTGAAACCAGTATCTTTTTACAAATGACAATTTTTATTTTAGAAAAAAAAAGTACTAGTCTGAAGAAGAGAACAGTAATTTGTTGGCAGAGATAGAAACTAGAATATATATACTTCAGCTAACTGCTCAAATCTCTCAAATTTGAGAGAAAAAATATGTTTTTAAAGAGCATATGCAAAGAAATAGGGGAGGAATGAATAGCAACAAAATTATGAAAGCTGAAGTGAAGACTGATGATTTATAACTGGTTTAATAGATTGGGAGAACTGGATAATTAGTTAAAAATATAAAATAACATTCAGAAATGTAATTTATATCTTTGAAAATCTTGTTGACTTGAAAATAATCAATTCCAGGGATCTCTGGAAGGAGCAGTAGTAGTGAAGGGGAGAGAAAGGTGCAGGTGAACTTCTAAATACTAAAGTGAAGAACTAGACTGAGCAGCAGCATCCCATGAGAGCACCATGGACAGCACCCAGGTGAAACTTCATAGATGGTGTCTTTCCTTTATATAATATGTTTTTAGATGTATTTTAATGAGTGCAGTGATTATTTCTTCTACTTTAGGCCAATGATCTTGGCTAAAATTTTTTGTACTCACCTTAATGCTATCATACATACATATTCTCATGCATTACTTTCATTTTGTAATTATATTCATATAAACATAATATTTTAAATGTGATTATTTTCATTTAAAATATTTTTTATGAATTTATTTATTTATTAGATAGAAACAGAAAGAAATCAAGAGGAGATGGGGAAGATAGGGAGGGAGCTAGCTTCACTAGTTGTGATGCTTTTCACAAAGCATTTGAACCTGGGACTTTGCATACTGTAATATGTTCACTTAATCCTCTTCATTTTAAAAAATATTAAGGACCACAATTTTACTGTTTTTTTTCTCCAGGGTTATTGCTGGGGCTCAGTGCCTACACTACAAATCCACTGCTCGTGGAGGCTATTTCCCCCCCTTTTGTTGCCCTTGTTGATTTTACTGCCTTTAATTTAAAATAAACTGAAGGAGTTTTTAATGCTTCTTTTAAAAAAATATTTATATTTTAATTTATTGGATAGAGACAGCCAGAAATCAAGAGTTAGGAGATAGAGGAGACAGAGAGACACCTGCAGCACTGCTTAATCACTTTCAAAGCTTTCACCCTGCAGGTGGGGACCAGGGTTTGAACCTAGGTCCTTGCACACTGTAACATGTGTACTCAACTAGGTGTGCCACCACCTGGCTCCCTTTTTAATTTTCCTTAGGGTACTGGGTGGTGGCACACTCGGCAAATGAAAATAGACAAAGATAAAGCTGGGGGTAAGGAGTGGGGATCACTGAAACTTCTAATATTGTGGGATCCAGGCTTAAACCTTAGGTTGCAAGCATGCATGGCAGAGCAATCACTCTATTTGGTGATCATTTTACTGGCCCTATATGATCCCTTCATATTTTATTAATATGTCTTTTATAAAGCAGGTAAGCAGTGCAAAGAATTACAGGAAATGTATACTCTGAAATTTTTGTAAGTCAGCATGAGTAAAAGTAGTATATTAGAAGAGGGATTCGAAACCTATCAAGTGAATAAAGCATGGGCCTCAGACATAGTTTGAATCTGCTTTAGATATATTACAGAGGTAATGTGAAGGTGAAAGCAGGCTTGCAGAACTGTTGAAAATCATTGATCTTCTGACTTGGAGGTTACAAATGGCTCAGTGACAGATGGAATCTTTGTCAAGGAAGAAAAAATGGCAGCTTTGGAAAATCATAGATGTTTTGCTAGTGGTTCAGCACATATGATGTGACCTTCTAGTCTTTAGGAGTCTTTCTTGTTCTCCAGTAAATTGTCCTCAGCTTTTATTTACCTAGAGTAGATAAGCAGTGCTTATCATATTTTAGCACAAACTGGGGTATTTCATTGTAGAAAATCATAAATATGCTTTAGTATCTAGATTTAAAACTAGATAAAACTGTAAGTGAGCTGTTAAGGTAATGTGCATTAACGTTAGAAATATTTTTTACTGATTTTCAATAATACACAAAGTGTAACTGAAAGAAAAACACTTTAAAAGCACAAAATATTAAATTTGGAAAGTATGTTAAAAATCCTACACAAACTCATTCATTTTATAGATGATGAGGCTGAGTCTGATTTAACCAAAGCCACTAACTGGGTTCTTGAAGAACAAATTACTCTTGGACTGTTACTTGTTATACATATAAAAATACATTGAGTTGTGAAGGTAAAAGGAAGTTCTTTTTGACTCAAACTGGAATAACAAATAATATTCCTACTTACTTATGGCAGCTCATCCATAGTATGAGTATATAATTTTTGAGGCATGTTTATTAATCAGTTTCACAATTTTTTATTGGAAAAATTAATTTTTTTCATTTTTATTCCTTCTCCACTAGACTGCTGTATAGAAAAATATTTGTCAATTTTAAAGTCTATATCTCGGTTATAAAGTTTTACATGCCTAAGCTGCATTATTATTATTCCTTAATGGGTAAGAACATTTTTATTTTTTATTTATTAGTTTTTTGGTAAGAACATATTTAAACTGTTTTATTTAAATCACAACCAGTTAAAATCCATTTTTCAAATATGTACTTTGTGAGGTTTTTTGAGTATTAAAAAATTATATTTATTTATTTTCCCTTTTGCTGCCCTTGTTGTTTTTCATTATTCTTGAAGTTATTGTTGTTGTTATTGATGTCTTTATTGTTAGATAGGACAGAGAGAAATGGAGAGAGGAGGGGAAGACAGAGACAGGGAGAGAAAGACACCTGCAGACCTGCTTCATCGCTTGTGAAGTGACTCCCTTGCAGGTGGGGAGCCAGGGGCTTGAACTTTTTTGAGTATTTTAAAAAATCCATTCTGTGAGAGAAAGTACTTCAGTTAATACAACAGACTTTTCATGCCTGAGGCAACAGAGGTCCCAGCTTCAATCCCCAGCACCACAGTAAGCCAGATCTGAGTACTCTAGAAAAAATAGGTAAAATTAATAAAATCCACCTCTTCTAGAAATACTACATTTCATAATAAATTATCTAATTTAATTAAAATTTTACATTTTTCTCCCACTTTGGTGGGAGGCTAATTTTTATAATACAGTTGTTGACACATAGTTACAATCTCTCATCTCTCCATGATAGGTGTCGAGATGTCTGCAAGACACAGTTCCCATCGCAGGTCCTTTTCTCCCATCTTCCTATAAGGCCTCCTAGTCGCCCTCTATCCCTTTCCTTCCCTCTTTTCTCAAAGTCCTTTGCGTTGGTCAAAGTTTCACTTTATGTTTTCCTTTACTGTCCTTGCTTCTTCTTTCTCTTTTGCTTTCTTTCTTTTTTAAAAAAATATGTTTTGTTTATTTTATTTTAATTAGAAAGAGTAGTTACGGAGAGGAGGAAGAAACCAGAACACTGTTCAGTTCTGGATTATGGTGGTGCTGGCGATTGAACCTAGGACCTCAGAGCCTTAGGCTTGAAAGGCTTTTGCAGAACCATTATGCTTTCTCCCCAGCCCTCTCTTTTTCTTTGTTGTTAAATTTTATTATCTTTATTTATTAGATAGAAACATCCAGAAATTGAGAGAGAAGGGTGTGATAGGGAGGACAACAGAGAGACATCTGCATCCCTGCTTCACCACTTGTAAAGCTTTCCCCCCTGCAGGTGGGGCCAGAACCCAGACTTGAACCCAGAACCTTGCGCATGTAACATGTGTGATCAACCAGGTGTGCCACCACCGAGTCCCATGAGAGTCTTCTACATAACTATTTTACTATCTACACTGCCCTAGACTCTCCTTTCTCCATTTAATGTTTTGGACTCTCAAAACATCAGGGGTTTGTAACTTTTTAAAATTTTATTATATTTTTAAAAAATTAAAAAAATATTTATTCCTTTTTGTTGCCAAGTTATTTTATTGTTGTAGTTATTATTGTTGTTGTTGTTATTGATGTTGTCATTGTTGGATAGGACAGACAGAAATTGAGAGAGGAGATGGAAGACAGAGAGGGCGAGAGAAAGATAGACACCTGCTGACTTGCTTCACTGCTTGTGAAGTGACTCCCCTGCTGTTGGGGAGCTGGGTCCTCAAACTGGGATCCTTATGCTGGTCCTTGTGCTTTGTGCCACCTGAGCTTAACCCGGTGCACTACCACCAGATGCCCAATTTGTAACTTTTTACTGCGATTCTTTCAAAGATGGTTGCACTTATCAATGAGAATTTCTCCCAGTTTTCAGTTAATTATTTATCCCTAGAAAATATGTTAGTGTTATGTGAGGACAAAGGAGATAATACAATGGTTATGTGAAGTCTCATGTCTGAGACTTCAAAGTCCCAGGTTTAATCCCCTGCAGCACCATAACCTAGAAAGAAAAGTATATTATGAGGAATATATTCAGTTGAATGTTTGACATATATGATGAATAGTAATCATGGTTAAAATTAAATGTATTATACAACTGAAACCTACTGAAGTTCTTGATAGTTGCTAAAATTATGGAGTAGAATCACTGTACATCACCAGAGAAAACAGCCCTTTGTTCTAGAGAAATTTAATAATCCTACTAATATCTGTGCATTTCTTTTTCTTTAAGTGGTGTTTGGTTAAAGCCAGCTTCTAATGAGTGAGTCCTGCTGCTGAACTGCCTCCCTAATTCAGTTTTTATCGTGTATGTGTGTGTGTGTGTGTGTGTAGACAGAAATCAAGGAAGTAGTGTACAGATACAATAACAACAGTCTACTTACCACCTATTAGAGAAAGAAATCAAGGAAGTAGTGTACAAATACAAAAACAACAGTCTACTTACCACCGATGGTGTTCCTACTACTGTGTGGTACCATGGGTTGAACTTAATACCTCATACATTGTAAAGCATCTTACCCATAGAACCATCTCCCAATTCCATCTGTGTATTTCTTTTTTTGTTGAGGATATTTTTATATTAGTTTATTTATTTATTGATGGGTCAGAGAGAGAGATTGAGGAGGTAAAGGGAGAGGGGGGGAGAGAGAGAGAGAGACAGAGAGAGAAAGCACCTGTAGCACTGCTTCACTGTAGTGAAGCTCTGTCACCCTGCAGGTGGGAGTTGGGAGTTTGAACTCTGATCCTTGCACATTTTAACATAGGTGCTCAGTTGGTGCACCACCGGCCACCCACTCCCATTCTGTGTATTTCTAAAGATAACTTGTAAAATTGTTTTTGATTAAAATAAAAGTATGAAAGGTTAGAACTTAAGGCTATCCAAAATCCTTAGGTAAGTTTAATTTCTCAGGATAAAACTCAGATATTTTAGAGTATAGGCATAAAATTATCAATCACAAAATCATGAAACAGAATACTTTCAACTATCTTTGGTTATCATGATTGCTGTGTAGCTATTTCACTTGGTGTTTCTATTTGAATATGAAGTAAATATGCTCAAGTAGAGATTAAATGAATAGTAAATTAGTCAATTAATTATCAAGTGCCTTTAGTGCAAGTGTTCAGGATAAGGCAGTGAGCAAAACAGACTCTGCACTCATAAGGTGTAAAATCTATGCTCAAAGGAAATAATAATTATGTTAATATTTAATATGTTAGATGGCAACTAACACTATGAAGAAGATAAAGCATATTAAGGACCATGAGCGCTAGACTTGTGGAGTTATTATCTTATAAGTAGTCAGTGAAGTTTTCTTAAGATTCTTTAAAATGTAGATATCTTTTTTAATTTACTGATTCCCTTTTGTTGCCCTTGTTTTATTGTTGTAGTTATTATTTTTGTTGTTGTATCTGACAGAGAGAAATGGAGAGAGAAGCAGAAGACAGAGGGGGAGAGAAAGACACCTGCAGACCTGCTTCACCACTTGTGTAGTGACTCCCCTGAAGGTGGGGAGCTGGGGGCTCCAACTGGGATCCTTATGCCCACTTACTCTGAACCTGCTGCACTACCGCTCAACTTCCAAAACTCCCAAAACTTAGACCTTAAGGAAGGTAAATAGTTACTCATGCATATATCTAGGTTAAAAACTATATCATAGGAAAAGTAAATATGAAGATACTGATGGAGAATGTGTTTGGCATGTTCTAATAACAAGGTAACCAGCGGGATCAAAGTGGCATGAGCAGTAAAGGAAAGTAGTAAGTGAAACCAGAGAGATTATATGTAAACCCACATTGACAATAGAAAGTTTTTTAACGATACTAATATTGTAAGAATTTGTTTATAGTCTTCAAGGTGGTGAAGTGTATAAAGAATTTGACTCTAAAGCATGAGGTCCCAAGTTCATCCCTGGCAGCACATGTACCAAAATGATGTTTGGTTCTTTCTTTATCTTCTTCTATATTTGTCAGTAATAAGTAAGTAAAAATAATTTGTTGGGAAATTTGTTATAGGAGAAGATAGAAAATAATTTAAGTTTAACAAAAGCCCACATTGTTGCTAGGTCAGTGGCCCCTTTAGTTTTGCTTCCTTAATAGCATTCGTCCTATGGAGGACCAATATAAAATTATTTAATGGTTAAGGGTTACTCCTAACGGTCTTATATTATGACTGTTTATTTAAAATATTTATTTATGGGGTCAGGCGGTAGTGCAGTCCGCTAAGCACACATGACAGGAAGCGCAAGGACCCATGTAAGGATCCTGGTTCGAGCACTCGGCTCCCCACCTGCAGGGGGGTCACTTCACAGGTGCCTGACTAGCTCCACTGGAGAGAAAGATGCGGAACTCATGGTGGTGTGGTAATACAATTCTTTATTGATGCGGACGCCCCAGGTGTGAGCACAATGGGTTTAGGCCATGTGGAGCTAGTAAAATGTCTGCCTCCCACTATGCACGCCAGCCCTTCTCCAGGTCTTCTCCAGGTGGGGACGCAGAAGAGAAAGAGAGCGAAACCAGGAACAGCAGCAGGCTTTATAGGGTAAAAACAAAGTGTCAAGTCAGGAACGGGATTAGCTAGGAAAGGGGGTGGAGAAAACAAGGCACTCTGGGAAGGTAGAAAACTGGGGGATCAATGTACCCTGCAGGCATGGGTGGGGATCTTTCAGGCAAGACAATGAGTATGTAAATAGGCCATAGTATCAAGCAATGCAGGGGAGCTGGCGTAATGCCCAACATCTCCACCTTTCTTTTTGTCTAATGGCTATAATATCACGAATGCGGGGCACTTTGTGAGGCAGGGAGTCTGATAGGATGAGGCACACTTTTGGGGTTACTGCTGTCCTCCTTGCTCAACCTCTCAGTAGAGAGAGATTAACAGGATTGACATACTCCTCAAGTTCAAGCCCTGCCAAGCTCAACTACATCCTCAAAATTTCCTAACATCTCTCTATTATTATTTACCTAATGGACATAGTTAAATGGGTCAGTGTCTGTAAAAGACTCCATCTCTGACAGAGGAATAGTAGTGTAGAGGTGAACAGAAAGCTGTTGGGCAGAAACCTGAATGATATCGTGTAGGCGTTTTCAAAAAGAACTGGAATAAGACAGGGAATGAAAAGTAAGAGTATCAACGGATAGCGTGAGACTGAAGAGAGGCCTGGTAGTTGGAGAGGGGCTGCCTGATGGGTGGAGGAGTGGGGGCCTGATAGGCCGAGGGGCGAGAGAGGTGATCTGGCATTGCAGAGTCCTGAGACAGCTGGCTGCAAAGTCCATGGACTGCTACAGTCAGTCCTTGAGAAGACCAGCAGTGTAAAGGGAGTGTCCAAAGGTGTACCAGCGAGTCCGATAGAAGCGTCAGTCCAATGCCAACGACCAGGGGAAGAAATGCCACATGTCTATCTCTATGGGGGAGGACAGCCACTGGGACTTTGCTTCTCTGTAGAGAGTGAGCTGGAACCACCAAAATGTGACAGGTGAAGCAGAAGCCAGAAGGGCAGACAGCGATGGGCGAGAGAAAGGCAGTAAGAAAGTTCTGTCCTTGGAGTTTGTGAATCAGGTTCTTCAGATTGTGTCTGGTCATATCATGGATTTCAGGGGGTTGCATTGGATCGACCTTCCTGTGGTGCATCCCCTGAGTACCCATTCATTGGGGAAACTGACAATCCTTCCTAGCCGGCAAACACTAGAAGAAGAATGGATTTCAGGGGGGTGCTGTAGTACCATCTAGTGGGCGATGTCAGAGTGTGCAAGGGTCCAGATGGTTTTCTGGGTATCCTGTGAAGGAAACACAAACAAATCTGCTTCCCATGGTTATCATGGCATCTGGCTCGAATGTTTATAGTTTTTAAATAGGTTTAATGTACTTGGTGCCTTAGCCAACTGAATATTGGGGGGAAGTATCCCCATTTTTTCTTTACTTAATTGGGCCTAGGTGTTTGGCAGGCCTTCTCAACAACTGTTTGTCTTTAGGGGTTTTAAGGGATGTCTGTGGCATGGGTGATGTTATAAAGTCTTTAAATTGTTGGGTGACAAAGGCAGGCTTATAGTGGCAAAACGAGATACACCACTTAAGTGTAGAAAAATATATGAATGTTGTTAATTTACATATGGGGGAACTTTATATTATTATTATTATTTTATTTAAGAAAGGATAAATTAACAAATCCATAGGGTAGGAGGGGTACAACTCCACACAATTCCCACCACCCAATCTCCACATCCCACCCCCACCCCACCCACCCCCGATAGCTTTCCTATTCTCTATCCCTCTGGGAGCATGGACCCAGGGTCATTGTGGGTTGCAGAAGGTGGAAGGTCTGACTTCTGTAATTGCTTCCCTGCTGAACATGGGCGTTGACTGGTCGGTCCATACTCCCAGTCTGCCTCTCTCTTTCCCTAGTAGGGTGGGTCTCTGGGGAAGCAGAGCTCCAGGACATATTGGTGGGGTCTTCAGTCCAGGGAAGCCTGGCCGGCACCCTGATGACATCTGGAACCTGGTGGCTGAAAAGAGAGTTAACATACAAAGCCAAACAAATTGTTGAGCAGTCATGGACCCAAAGCTTGGAATAGTGGAGAGGAAGTGTTAGGGGGGTACTCACTGCAAACTCTAGTGTACTTCTGCTTTGAGGTATATATAAAACACAACTGTCCAGTCATAGCATAAGATATTCAGGGAAGGGGTGGGAAGAGAGGGTTCAGTGAACCAGATTTTTCATATCCCACTATGTCCTGGGGTGCATCCTGCAACCTCTTGCAGTGCTTCTTGTTCCTCAGGGATAGCAGTGCCATCCTGTCGCTATTGGCAGACATGGCAGGCAAGAAGCCAGACAGGTTTTGAGTAATCATGTGGAAACATGCATGAAAGACCCCTCCCCATGGTCAATAGGGGGTCAGGCCCTTTCCGGATTTTATCAAATGGGTCTTTCCATTTGACCTTAATAGCTGGGAGGGTGGATTGTGTTTGCCAATGAAGAATAATAGGAGGTTGGTTCGAATTTTTGTAAATATTAAAGAGATTTAACGTAGTTAAGGCTTTTGCTAGCTGGATATTGGAGGGGTACATTCCTCCTTTATATTTATTTATTTGAGCCTTAAGGGTTTGATAGGCCCTCTTGGCAGTGTCTTGTTTCTGTGGATTATGATGCCTGTGGTATGAGTAATGTTCCAGAGGGAACAAAAATCTTTAAATTGATTTGCCAAAGAGTGTTGGCTTTTAAGCCTCTGGGGTTAACCCCAAGAGTTTGAAAGCAGATGTCTTGATTAGACCTGCACATGAAGAGCATGCAGGAAGAATACATTTTACTGTGCCAGAGGAATATCAGGAAATTGAGCTCGAAGACCTTTAAGATTAACATGGGTTAAGGAATGAAAGTCAGCAGGATTAGAAACAGAGGCTAGGAGATTTCCTGTGAGGCGAGGCGGTCAGCTACAGAATTCCCTTCGGAAAGGGTACCAGGAAGAGGGCTGTGGGAATGAAGGTGTTGAATGTACAGTGGTTGAGTTCGAGAACAGATCATAGAGGTAATTTGAGTTAAGAGAGGAGAAAGTGGGTTGTCATAAATTCTCACATAAGAACAAGCAAGCCATGGAAGTAAGTCAACAGTATGCACACTGTCAGAAAGAAGGTTGAAGGGTTCTGGTACAGCTTTTAAGGCTAGGAGAACAGCATAGAGCTCTTTATACTGAGGGGAGTTATCAGGAGGCTCAGTAAAGAGAGACATGGGACATTGTTTATCTGGATAATATATAAGGGCAGCAGCTCCCTTCTTGCCTCCATCAGTAAAAATTGTGGGAGCAGAGGGGATGGGATCTTGAGAGAAAAGTTTAGGTACTAGTAGAGACAAAAGAGGTAAAGAGGCTGTCAATTTATTCGAAGGAAAATGATTATCTAATTGTCCTGGAAAACCCATTAAACTTATGGCAAAACGAGAATGGTGTTGTATGAGCCACTCTGTATCTGTGAGAGAAAGAGGAAGAATAATTGAATCTAGTTCCCTTCCTAAGACCTGAATTGATCTGTTTTTCCTTGGTGAATCATAGATGCCAAGGTATCAATCTCAGTAAGAAGTCTTGGAGCTCCCCCTACTGGCGTATGAAGCCATTCAAGAACACCGTGACTCTGGTATATAGCCCCCACCATGGTAGGGGAGGAGTTAAAGATCAAAAGATTTACGGGAGAGGAGGGGGAAAACCCAACGGGGTGCATGTCCTGGAGAGCTTGGTTAACCCTTTCCAGTGCCAAGGAGGCTTCGGTGGTTAACGTATGCCTTGAGGAGGGCTGTTTGTTTCCTTTTAACAGATGAAACAGTGGTTGGTGGCAACTAGTGGGGAGATAAAGATACTGCCTAAGCCAATTTAAATTTCCAAGAAACTTTGTAAAGAAGCAAGAGTGAGATTAGAAGGAAAAGTAACACAAGCTTTTAAGGAATGAATCTGTACTAGAGAAATCTCTGAGCCTAAGAACGATATTGGAGGAATTAGCTGTACCTTCTCAGGAGCTACATTAAGGCTGCTTATTTGTAAGGTGGGGATAAAATCACGTAGTACAGAGAGATCTGTATCTAATTCTCCCCATATTAAGACATCATCCATATAATGAAAAACCTTAAGGCCCTTATGAATATATGGAAAAAGGGCAGATTTAACAGCCTCTTGACAAATTGTAGGACTATTGGCCATGCCCTTGGGCAGTACCACCCACTGAAATCTATTGGCAGGGCTAGCATTATTAATAGGAGGAACAGAGAATGCAAAACGTTTACCATCTTGTGGGTGCAAGGGAATAGAGAAAAAATCCTGTATATCGATAGCTATGATTGGAATTCCTGTGGGAATTGCAGAAGCAAGAGGCAAACCCCTTTGGGGGCAGCCCCAAACCTGCATGGTTTTATTAACCTCACGGAGATCTTGGAGGAGGCGCCATTTTCCCGAGCGCTTTTTATTCACAAATACAGGAGTATTCCATGGGTTCTGGGAATGATGAATGTGTCCCAAGGACAACTGCTCTTGGACAAACTCTTTTAAAATTTCTAGCTTCTCCCTAGGCAAAGGCCACTGCTTACCCATATAGGCTCGTTAGAAAGCCAATCTAAGCAGGGCGTTCTGTTACGGACAGGGGCAGTTAGTATTGGGGGGTGCTGGTTGGATCTAGAAGTATCATGGGAGTGAGTGTGATGCCCTCCAGAGGCGTGTGAGGATATTACCACATCAAGAGATTCCAGCAAGTCTCTATCCAATAAATTGGTGCTAATATCAGCTACCAAAGGATAAAAGTGTCCAGTAGTCCCTTCTGGGTCTTCCCACACAAGGGAATTTCATGTGAGGAAACTTGTGTCAATCCTCCAGTGCCATGTAGACATGGTCCTGGAAGGAGTTCCCAACTCTGGAGAACTTCTGCTTGTCTTAAAATTGTCTTGTCTGCTCCGGTATTGATCAAACACTTAAAAAGGAGTTTTACCAATCCTTACTGTCATAGTAGGGTGACCACTTTCTGAAACAGGTGTGGTCCACAAAATCTCAGGCTCTGAATCTACGCTGTTGGCTTGCTCCAGCTGACTATTTTTATGCTGGGAGTTCCCATACGCTGTGCGCTCCTCCTTCAGCTCACCCTCTACTATTGTTACATGGTGTTGTGTGTGTAGTAATGGGTTGGGTCCCAGGCTGGGCTCTTGTTTATGGAAGAAAGGCACAACACCTAGCTGGCCATCCCCTTGACTCCCTCTTGAAGGAGGCTGAGGGATGCCCCACGCCTAGTTTAAATCCATTTTTAAATCTAAATTCAGCAGGGGTGTGCCATTTTTATGGAACTTAGTCCAACAATCTTTCCTCGAAAGAAAACCTTTCTGGAATCTAGGACAAGGCATTTGGGGCCTCTGGTTCCCTGACTGGAAGCAGAGTCATGGTTTATTTTCTGAACATTTGTTATGCCAATGCTCTTGGTGACCACACTGGAAGCAAGCCCCCTTTTTGTTATCTAGGGCAGCTGCAAAGACCTGTATCATGATGGGTGCCTGATAAGAGCTTGATCCAATCTCTTGTGTCGCTAAAATCCAGGTGTCTGGGTGTTCGTTTTTAAGACTGAGGCATGCCTGATGGAAGTCAGGAAGTATGCCATCCCAGGCAGTAGAACGCAGGAGGAGAAAACGGGCATCAGGATCATAAATCTTTCTCTCCAAACCTGATTGGGCCCTGGTAATGAATTTAGCTAGGGATTCATCAGGATCTTGGTGAAGGGAGAGAATGCAGGCTGAGGCCGCTCCCGTGGGTGGTGTTAACCTCTCTCATGCTTGTAATGTGCAGAGGCATACCTGATCAAAATAACCAGGTGGAAACTTGGCCTCTGCCTCTTGAATTCCGGTTCCCAAACGACCCGTTCCAAACAGCCTCAAAATCCCACTCAGGCTGATTCTGACTATTTCTCTGGGATTGCTGTAAACATTCATCTCTGAAAAATGCTTCCTATTGAAGGAAGAGTGGGCCTGGGAGCGTAGTGCGAGCTACGACCCTCCAGTCTTGGGGGGTATTAAGGTTCTGGAGAAGGCCTTGTAAGATAGATCTGGTCCATGGAGCATGGACTCCATCCTATTTAATTGCCTGATGAAGTTCCTTAAGATCTGTGGAGGAATACGGATACCACGCCTGAGGGCTCTGTCTATTGGGGGCAACATTTACCAGGAATGTGTGGACTTGAGAAAAGCTCCGTTGTGAAGCCAGCAAAGGTATTCTGTGTCTGATAGTGACATAGCAGCAGGGGGCGGAGACAAGGTAGGAGAAACCTCAGAAGCAGCGGTGGCAGCCAGAGACGTGTCTGCTGAAATGGAAGCCTCTGGGTGAAATGCAAAGTGCTTAGGGTGGGTCAAGATTGGGGCAGGCTTTGCTTTCTCTAGAAAGCATGTATGGTGCTGTTTAAGCAGAAGACCTATTCCCTTAAATCTTGGATCGCAGCCTCAAGGTACCTTAGCCTTTTGGGAAGGGACCCTGCATATCTCCTGAAAACTGCAACCATGGTCAAGAGGATCTAAGGTGCGGCCCAGAGCAAAATGTCCCAGAGACAGAAAACCTGTCTCATGAAAAAAGAGTAGAGGGTTTGGGAAACCTCTTCATAAGGAGGAAGGTCACCTATGGCGGAGGGGTCTCAGAAAAAGAAGAGGGTGAAAAGGAACTGCAGTGCCTTTGTTAAACACGAGGCTGCAGAGAGCTAAGCGGCGTATACTTATCTGGGTGCTGGGTGGGTTAGGTTCCACATTGGTGCGCCATAATGCCGGGCTAGCTTCGCCAAAGAGAGAGGTGAGGAACTTGTGGTGGTGTGGTAATACAATTCTTTATTGATGTGGACTCCCCAGAGTTGGGTGTGAGCAAAGTGGGTTTAGGCCATGTGGAGCTAACAAAATGCCCGCCTCCCACTATGCACGCCAGCCCTTCCCCAGGTTAGGATGCGGAAGAGAAAGAGAGCAAAACCAGGAACAGCAGCAGGCTTTATAGGGTAAAAACAAAGTGTCAAGTCGGGAATGGGATTGCCTAGGAAAGGGGGTGGAGAAAACATGGCACTCTGGGAAGGTAGAAAGCTGGGGGATCAATGTACCCTGCAGGCATGGGTGGGGATCTTTCAGGCAAAACAATGATTATGTAAATAGGCCATAGTATCAAGCAATGCAGGGGAGCTGGCATAATGCCCAACACACAGGTGGTAAAGCAGGTCTTTTTCTCCCACTCTGTCTTCCCCTCCTCTGTTGATTTCTCTCTGTCCTATCCGACAATAATGACAGCAATAAAAATGACAACAACAATGATGACAACAAGCGCAACAAAATGGGGGAAAAGTGCCCTCCAGGATCAGTGGATTCGTGGTGCATGCATGGAGCCCTAGTGATAACCCTGAAGGCCAAAAAAAAAAAAATTGACAGGACAGAATCTGAGAGGGCAGGGGTAGATAGAGAAGGAGAGAGAAAGAGAGGCACCTGTAGCACCGCTTCACCACTTGTGAAGCCTCCTCTTTGCAAATAGAGATTGGCAGCTTGAAGCCAGATCCCTATACATGGTAACACGAGCTACTGGATGTGTGCTGCGTCACCCCACCACCTCACTCCGTACACACACACACCAACTCCCACTCTCAGATTATTAGTCCTTTTTTTTTTAAATATTTATTTTATTTATTTATTCCCTTTTGTTGCCCTTGTTGCTTTTTTTTTTTTAAGACTCCTCATATTTAAAGTACTTATAATTTTAATTCAGTGGTTCTTGGCTGGGTTTTAAATGTCTATATATTTTTTAAAATAACCATTATTTTTTAATATTCTTTATTTATTAATTGGTAAAAAAAAAACAGAGATAAATCAAGAGAGAAGGGGAAAATAGAAAGACAGTGACGCTTACAGCACTGCTTCACCACTTATAAAGATTCCCTCTGTAGGTGGGGACCAGGGATTTGAACTTCTTTCCTTGTGCATTTTAGTAATGTGCACTTAATTAGGTGTGCTACCACCTGGCTTCAAATGCCTGTATTTTTAAGTAGCATTTTAATTGTGCATGGTAATATATACACTCAAGCAGGTATACCATTCACTGCCTAACCCCTAAGCAAAGTCTTAAAAAAAAAAGTTTTTGTGGCGCCAAGTGTTGTTACACCTCTTTGAGTGCATAAGGCCCTGGGTTCAAGCCCCTAACCTCCACTTTAAGGGGGGACACTTAAGTGGTAAGATGATGTTGCATATTTCTTTCTCTCTCCCTTCCTACCCCTTCCCTCTCAACTTCTGTTTTTATCCAAAATAGATAAGTTATATTTAAAACAAAACAAAAATGTTTTCGTTACTTTCACAGCTATTTTGAGCATCTTTTTATATGCTGACCTGTCTAACTTATTTGACTTTTGCTTCCTTTTCCTTCTGCCTCTTGTGTGACACAATTTTTCTCCTAGGTTTAGAACAATTCTCCACCCTTTCAAATTTCTCCATTCTTAAAAGTTTATAACAAATATAACATCGTCTAAGAACATTCTAAGCTCAATTATATAAAGCTCTCATAGTATTTAAAAATAACAAAATAAGAATATTTGTGTTTTCTCCATTCTATATCTTGTAATTTGTACCTGTATTAAGTACTTTATACTTTAATTGAATACCAAGTAACGTTGAATTTAACTCAAGTCAGTAGTTGAGGATGGTATGGGAGACAGCATAGTGTACCTACCATGTGCAAGGACTAGAGTTCAAGCCCAGTCAACATTTGGGAGCACCACTCAAAGGGGAAGTTTCACAAGTGGTGAAGCAGTAATGTACTATATATCTTCATTCTCTTTGTCTCTTTCCCCGTTTTTTACCCTCTACCTGAAAAAAAAGAAATGTAAGAAATAGAGGGATATACTTTTATTAAAAAGTATTTATGAATGCTAAATGAGCTTATGAAAAGAAGTTCAGTATTATTAGAACCATCAGGGAAATGCAAAAATGACCTATCCTTACTTAGCTATCATTATTTACCTATAATAAAAAATGTTGACAATATCAAAACTGGGAAAGAATGTGAAGAATTAGAACTCCTTACTTATTGCCATTTTTTATGAAAAATAATTACAGTTACTTTGGAAAAGAATTTTATGTTTTGTAATTGAAAATACACTTATTGTGCTTCTGGATATTTTATCCCAACACACTTGTTGTACATATATGTTTTGTTCACAGCAATTTTATTTGTATTATTACAAACTGAAAATAACTGCATTTTCTTACAATAGGTAAAAGTTTAAAGTCTAAACATAATATTGTGTATCCATTTCCATGCCTTACTACTTACCAGTAAAAAGACAGCAACTATAAATACATACACAAACTTGGGTAGATTTCAAGATCTTTAGGCTAAGTGAAAAAATCTAGTCTCAGAAAATTATTCCATTCATGATTCTACTTCTATAACTTTTCAAGTGACAAAGTAAAGGAGATGAGGAACAAATTAGTGGTTGTCAAGAGTTAGGTGTTTTGGAGGAAAGGATTTTAAATGAACAGTGTAAGTGAAATCTTCATGGTGATGTGAAAGTTCTGTATCTTACAGCACTGATTATATGAATCTACACATTTGATTCAAAGATTTGTCACTATTTATACATGTTATAGTTAGTTTCCTGCTTTTGCTATTGTATGAGGTTATGCAAGTTGAAGCCATTGGTAGAAATTGGGCAAGGAGTACATGGTACCTTTTTTTTACTCACTTTAAATATGTAGTTATTTCAAACTGAAAAGTTTACTCTGATATAAATTCCTGTTTTACCCCATATTTTCATGTTTATTTTTATATTACTTACAAAGACTAAGATATGAAATAACCTAGTTGTCTTTTGATGAATAAATGAATAAAGAAAATGTGACAGATATACCTACAAACACAGATGCCCCTGCATATACGTATATGCAGAGATAGATATTACTTAGTTTAAAAATAAGGAAATCCATAGCCCTGGAGATGGTGTAGTGACTAAAGCATCAAATTTCGGATGATTGGGTCCCAAATTCAACCCTTGGTACTGAATATGCTACAATGATAGTCTGGTTTTCTCTTTCATGTGACTATATAGAGAAATATATATATTATTTTTTAATATTTTTAATATTTATTTATTTTCCCTTTTGTTGCCCTATTTTTTATTGTTGTTGTTATTGATGTCGTCATTATCAGATAGGACAGAGAGAAATGGAGAGAGGAGGGGAAGACAGAGGGGGAGAGGAAGATAGACACCTGCAGACAGGCTTCACCACCTGTGAAGTGACTCCCCTACAGGTGGGGAGCTGGGGGCTCAAATCTGGATCCTTACGCCGGTCCTTGAGCTTTGCGCCTCATGCACTTAACCTGCTGCAATATCCCCTGACTTCCCCAGAAATATATATTTTTTTAAAGAAGAAAAACCTTCCACAGTATAATGTTTTATCTTTTGTTCTACTTTTACCAGTCAGAAAGTAAAAATTAAATTGCCTTATCTTTCATTTCTGTTTTTTTTCTGTATAGCTGACTCTATTGCCTTAACCTTAGTTTAGTCTTAACTTCTTGCCTAAACTATTACAACAGACCAAATTTTGCAATATCCTTATTGGAAATCTCTGCTTCAATCCATCCTGTTTAAAACTGTTGCATCAATATATCTAGTGCAAATAGTTTCCCATCTTTGCAGAATTAAATTTAAATGATTAATGTGGTTTCCTTTTCAGCCATGTCCTCAACTATTTTCTGTATTCCCCATATGTTATCCAAACTAGACAGTATATTAATATTTTTGTTTATAGTATGTTAATATTTCAATTGTATAGGTACAATTGCTATAAAATGAACAACTCAATTCTTGTTATTCTGGGAAGAGGTATTATAGGTTATCTTAAGCTGCTCTTGAAATACACCCGATGCTTTCAGCCTCTTTCATATGTTTCCATCAGCTATGTTTTCCCTTGCTTTGTTACTTCACTGAACCATCACTGTCTTTTACAATTCTGTACCTTTTCCTGGCCAGCCAAATAGCTCACTTGGATAGTGTACTGTTTTGCCATGCAGGGAGTGGAGGTGTGAGCCCTAACCTCCACCACAATGAAGAAACCTTATTCCCTCTCTGTTGCTATCTAAGAAAAATCAAATTAAACAAATTAAACCAACAACAACATCAGTAATAACTACAACAATAAAACAACTAGGGCAACAAAAGGAAATAAAGAAAGAAAAAATCCCCCCCAAAAAAAGAAAAAGAAAATTTAAAAAGTTAAACATATTTTATTTAGTCTAACTTCATAAATTGGACTTATTTAGGAAAAGATTATTTTGACTGGAAAAATGCTTAGTATAGTTATTGTATAGTTTCTAAAAATATTTATTTTTCCTTTTTTGTTGCCCTTGTTGTTTAACATTGTTGTGGTTATTATTGTTGCTATTGATGTCGTTGTTGTTAGATAGGACAGAGAAAAATGGAGAAAGGAGGGAAAGACAGAGAGGGGGAGAGAGAGATAGACACCTGCAGACCTGCTTCACCACTTGTGAAGCGACTCCCCTGCAGGTGGGGAGCTGGGGGCTTGATCCAGGATCCTTACGCCAGACCAACATTTATTTTTGTTGATCTTTTGTATGGTTTTCTTGGCATAAGTATTCCTCCAGGGTTATTGCTGAGCTCAGTGCCTGCACCATGAATCCACCGCTCCTGGAGGCCACTTTTTCCCCCTTTTTGTTGCCCTTGTTGTTGTAGCCTCGCTGTGGTTATCATTATTGCCATTGTTGATGTTGTTCGTTGTTGGACAGGACAGAGAGAAATGGAGAGAGGAGGGGAAGACAGAGAGGGGGAGAGAAAGATAAACACCTGCAGACCTGCTTCACTGCCTGTGAAGCGACTCCCCTGCAGGTGGGGAGCCGGGGTCTCGAACCGGATCCTTACCCGGTCCTTGCACTTTGCACCATGTGTGCTTAACCCACTGAGCTACCACCCGACTCCCCAGATTGTATAGTTTTATCTAATGTACTTGTTTTAAAACCCTATAGAATAATTTAAACTAAATTTCCTTGGGATTTTCTAAATGCTAATTTTTTAGTTTTATGGATAGTAAATTTTATCTGTGATTAGTATAATAATTGTTTAGTTTGTTTTCAGTCTTGTAAGTACATCCTCTAAATCAGAGGTTTTCAAACCTCTGAAGAGTCCTGTTCTGAGGAGTCCCAATTCATGGTTCTATTGAGATACTAGATTGCTGATAGGTTCATTGTTTCTAGTCTATGGACCACACTTAGAGTAAGTAGCTAAATGGCATTCCAAAACTTATCACATTTTAAAAGTATTTTTATTGTGATTTAATAATGGTTTTAAAGCTTATAGCAGTATAGTTCCACATTGCCCCTTAACCCCCTACCCCTGAAAATCACCATAGTTCTCATAAAGTGTTAGAGACCATTTAAGCCCATCACATTTTATACTTCTAAGTCTTGGAGAAAATATATTTTCAGTATTGCCACAAAAACATTGGCTTAATTTGTCTTATTTATTTATTTCCAGAGCACTGCTTAGCTCTTATGGTGGTACAGGGATTAAATCTGGGACTTTGGACCCTCAGGAATGAAAGTCTCTTTGCATAACCATTATGCTATCTACTTGTCTCTTTTCTCTATAGTGTGATTTTTTATTTTGTCATTTTAGAGAAATCTTGGTTTTATTAGGGAACTGCTTTCGGTGCACTAAAAATTGACAATGATTATTTGGTTCTTTGCTTAAAACCACTCTTTAAATTTTTTTAAATTATATTTATTTATTC